>NW_028301563.1:5182500-5445000 GCF_042242905.1 Orbicella faveolata | reverse complement strand
AGAAACGATAAAGCTCTGATCACAATGGCCAACGACATAACTGGTAAGTGAAGTTAAGGTGTGACTTCACGGTTTTTTTGGAGGTTGACAAATCTCTCTTGTACCTGTGTTTCTCTTGTCTCAGCCCTTTGTATCAGTTATGTCCAGGATTGAACACTAATGAGATTCAAATTCCTTATGATAAGCATCGCAAAGTGTCCTCATTGGTAAAAAGTCACCAAAACAGACACAATTCTGTCAAATATGAAGTAATATGAAAATGTTAAATAACCCTGCCAAATATAAAGTACTAATTTAAACAGTGCTTGCGTTCAATCCTGGACATTAGTGCGTTGTATAACAATGTTTCTTAAGCCCTGACGTGGTACCAGGTATTGGAATCGCACGCAAGACGCCTGCGTGAGGGGCCAAAACCATAGGGCCATTTATACGAGAAAAATAAGCCGCGGATTGCGCAATCCGCGGCTTCCATAAGACGAGAACTGAACCATTTATACAAGCGCGGCTTATATAAGACGCGAAGTGCTCGTATAAATGGTTCACGGCTTATTCGTGGCTATTGCCTCGCTTTTGTGTTGGTTGTCATAGCAATCGCGGAATTGCGCGAACGAGCGAGCGAGCGCGGGAAAACCTTGTGCTTGCGCAGTGTAAGTTCGCGTCTTACGTAAGCCGTAAACCGCGATACCATTTATACAAGCCGCGATACCATTTATACGAGTGATTTCGCGTCTTATATAAGCCGCGGCTTATTTAGGCTTAGCTCAAAACCGTCGTCTTACACAAACCGCGGCTTATGTTATCCGCGGCTTCTCTATGACGTGAACGGGTTAAAATGCACCATTTATACGGTAAGTTCGCGTCTTATTTAAGCCGCGTCTTGTGTAATCCGCGGCTTATCTTCCAAGTATAAATGGGTGTATTGTTGGTTTGTTTTTTGTGTTGGTTCTCGCCACAGTAGAGTGTCTACAGCCAATGTCAAACCCTGAAGTAGGTACTTAATTGCTCCCAAGGGTTCCTCTATCTTAATAATAAGGAAACACACCGTTTGTATTAGTTTTCGACACAATAACTTGTATACAGTGAAACCTGTTTCATCACTGTTATTACAGTGATGAAGATTTCTTTAGTTGGTTTGCATTTTCTTCTTACAGATGTAGCTGTACTGTAAATTAGCTTGGTTTTTATATGGGAAGGCGACATGAATTTCCATGTGTTTTCATTCATTTTCATTCTGATAATGATTGTTTTATCACTTAGATTTCAGTAAAATCAAGACCAAATGCGAAGAAAAAGGCTTGGATTTAGCTAAGGTTACCATCGAACAAGTTCCTGTCTGTGCAAGCATTGTTGTCAGCTGTATTTCGAATAATACTACCCATGATGCCATTGAACTGTACTTTGAAAGTCCAAGGAACGGCGGGGGTCCTGTGAAGAGAGTAGATTTTATACCCTTTGCCTCTGTGTCAAAACGAGTCTTTATGCGAAGCCATTGTTATGAAAATGCGTTTCATCTATAAGTTCATTTTCATGCAAATCAAACTCATTTTCATAAGAAGCGTTTGGCACGAGCACTCGTTTTGAAACTGAGGCAAAAGGCAACTCGGAATGGCCAATTCTAGCCTATGGTTACGGTTCAGCTATCTTTTGTGGGCAGTTCTTAAGAGACGATAACCATGGCATTGGGATAGCCACACACTGAAATCCTCCCCAAGGAAAAGGTTCTACGTACGGTATAACTCTCTTGTTTTATTTTCTTCGTTCACAGATATAAAAGGAGTGTTAGCTAGCCAGAAAGAAAAACGACATGTCTTAAACCAAGCACGACTGTCAGTCAGAATTTACCATGAGTTTCTAGAAAGCAAGGAAGGCGACGTGCCAGATGATTCAGATGGACTGGGAACTACCACCGGTGGCGCCGATAAAACTCAAGTGAGTCAGCAGTCCGAAATGAAAGGACAAAAACTACACATAGCTGTAGACCCGGATGTAATGGAATTCGTTATGACTTCAGCATTTCGTGATCAACTGAGCAATTCCCTGGCCGCTAAGAAGTGTGAAATTACCTGGACACCGAGCACCAAAGTAGCTGTAATAGTGTACCAGGGAGGAGACAATAGTGATTCGTGGCAGTCCGAGTGCATTGATGAAGTACAAAATTACCTCGTTCAATTTGCAAAACGCGACGTTCAAGTCGACAAGGATTCCTGGAGAGCCGTGGTGGCACAGTTACCCAGTATTCGCGCCTGCCTGGGAGTAGATCCTCCGCTGGTCAAACTTATCGATGATTCATTTGCTGCAAGAATTGTTTCCCTGAGCACAGCTGTAAAGGATTATGAGGAGAAGTTGAGATCTAAATTGGAAGACATATACCGGGAGGAGACCAGAAAAATCTACCTTAAGAAAAAAGTTCCAAATGTTCCAAAAGAACACTTAATTCTGTTGGAGAAGATCAAGTTTGTGGGGAAACTTCAAGAGAACAACAAGGAGCTGGAGATAAAGCTAGACACTAAAGGCGAAGAAATCTATTTCGAAGGTCCTGAGTCACAGTTTACTGAAGCAACGACGAAGTTCCTCAAACAAATGTCGTACATGGTTGAAAAGAACTTGGCTCTACCCGACATCATCTTGGAAGTTTTGGGCTCGGACGAGGGATTAAAGAAAGTGAAAGGTGAGTTGGAAAACAACAATGTGGAGGCAGTGTTCGTCATTGACAAGGACTCCGGTGCCAGAATTGTGAGCACGTCAGCTGCACACTGTGACAAGGCCGAGAGGCTGGTGAACAGGCTGGCGTTGAACGAAAAAGTCCAAGTGAATGATAAGAGCGAATGTTTGTTGAAAACTCCAGAATGGCGTGGGTTATGTGACGAAGTCAACACTGAAACAGCTGTCCGTATCCATCGGAACAACTGGAATGACATTTTCGTCGCTGGGTTCCAGGATGACGTCAAAGAGGTGATGAAGAAGCTTAACACGTTCTTGGAAAACAACTGCATCAGGGAAGAACAGTTTGTATGTTCATCGCCGTTTGTCAGAAAGTATCTTGATGAGTTTCGTCAGGAAGATTTACGCTCCATTGAAAACCAACTGAAAGATTTTGAAGTGAAGATTAAAAAAGGAAAAGGAGATGATGATTTTGACATTTCTGGAAACAGAAAAAGCTTAACAGATGTGAGGAGACAGCTTGAAGCTCTCGAAGAAGATACCGTGTCAAAACATTTTGATGTGAAACAGCCAGGCCTCCAGAGGTACTTTGACTGTGGAAAAGGAGATCGTCTTGTGAAATTAGTGGAAAAGGATCAAAACTGTGCGATACAAGTGCAGATGAATTTTGGCCAAAGCCTAGATGAAAATGATGATGATAAGGATGGTGACGGAGACAGCGGTGGTTTTGGTGATGGTGATGCAGGAGCTGCGGCTGGTGGTGCTGCTGCTGCTGATAGTAGTGCTGCTGCTGATGATGATGATCGTGGTGCTGCTGCTGCTGCTGATTGTGCTGCTGCTGATCGTGATGATGATGATGATGATGACGATAATGATATTGATGATGACAATGAACAAGATGATGATGGTGGCGGTAGTGGTGGTCGTGATGGGGATGACGACGAAGATGAGCATGCTGATAACGGGACTGATCCGTTCACCTTGGTTATGACTAAAGGCCACCACAAAATATCGTGGAGAACTGGAATGATTGAGATGGAGAAGGTGAGTGTTGAGCAAACCTGTGTATTCAGTGTTACTTTTGATTAGTTGTCAATTATAAATCGGTCATTTCAACTGAACTATCAATCAGATTAAAGACATTTACACCCGCATCCAGCGTTACGTGCATAGGCGACATCCTATGCATGTAACACTGAAAGCAGGTGCAAATGCAGTTAGATAACCCATCATGTCCAAACTATCTGTTATGATTCTGCTCTACTATCACACAGTTTAACTCCCTTTAGAATTAGTTCCTTTCAATCCCATTTTAAATCCCGACTTAACTAATCTCCTTTAGTTACAGCACAATCTAGTCCTTAGCTAGTTTTCTTCTTAATCAGGACTATTTCTTTGTCAACGTGTTTCTCAAATACCCTCCAGAACCCGGCTGCTCAAACTCTAATTAAGCAACATAAACCTCAAATTAAAGGAGCTACGTCACGGTTTATGCATCTTGAAAAGTTAAGCCTACATTTTTCAAGTTCGTCGTTTGTAATCCGTGTTAATCCTTAATCCTTACCCATCCTTGTACCTTTTTGGCCGGCTTAGTTTTATCTCTTTGGTGCTTTCTATCTTATTTGTCGTTGTTTTGCTATCCTTTATTTGGTACTTTGCAATTTTAACATGAAGTTTTGTTTTAAACTACGGGCTGATGCATTGGTTTGTTTGGTCGGAGCAACCTCTCAAGCGATTACAAAGGCTGGTGTTTCTCTAATGACACCTCCAAACGCTGGAGACAGTGCTGTCTCTCCTGGTTTTCCATTGACTAATCACGTGATCAACACTTCCTGTGGTCCATGGAATGGTGGCAAAGGGGAGGCGGTAAGCGTATTTTTACCGGTATTCTTACTTTAAACTGATGCTTCACAACGGTGGATGAGTAGGGGTGGCACAGTTGAGAGAACGCTAGCCTCCCACCAATGTGGCCCTTATAGGAATCCCATGTGGGTTGAGTTTTTCTTGAAGGTTCTCGTCCTTGCCCCCTCCAATAGTTTTTTCAGGGAACTCCGCTTTTTCTTCCTTCGCAAAAAATCAACACTCCAAATGCAAACCACAATCACCCACTTTGCTCCGAAGAACGGCTAACGCAACTAACTGACTGGGGGGCTAATTCAACTTTATCAACTTCAAGATGATAACTAGCTAGGCTTCTCTGTCAACTGTGCCTCAGTTCTCGTAAAACTCTGTAGAATCAGTGAGAGGAAAGATATATAGATATAAATGGACTTCTCGCAAAGTACTCATTATATGGTCCACCTTTGAAGTCCACTCTTACAAAATTTCCCTTTTGCTCCAGTCTCTACAGGCCATCGTCCAAAAGTGTCTGCAAAAGGGAGAAGAGCTTGGAGTGAAGTCCATTGCGTTTCCTGTCATAGGAACTGAAAACCTCAGCTTCCCACGGGATGCAGCCTCGAGAATCATGTTAGAAGAAACAATTAGCTTTTGCCAAGCTAACCCTTGGTCTAAAGTGGAGGATATCCGATTCGTTGTGTTCGAGCAAGATCAGGCATTGAATGCTGCCTTCAAACAAGAGATGGACAAATTGAAAGTCAAGCACAAAACCCGCACTCCTGCCTACACTGCGAGTGGGCTGTACAAAAGTATTTGTTCCAAACTTCGAGGACTTAGAAGGGACCGATCAGTCTCAACAAATTTAGACTCAATATCAAATGATACAGATACTGGAATGCTAAGAAAGCGTGAAAGGAGACGAAAGCACCGCCCGAGTCAAGAACACTCCGTACGAATTTTTGTCCTCGGCAAGAACAGTGAAGGCGTGGACAAGGCCGTGGAATCTTTGAAGAGAAGTTTTTCTGAAGCTTGTACCACGGAAAAAGTCGAAAATGAGGTTGTTAGTCAACTTTCTCATAAACAGATTGTCAGACTGAGAAGAAAAGCCGAAGACCGTGACGTCAAACTTGAAGTTGAGGCTGATGTTAATCGCATTGTCTCACGAGGTCAGCCGACTGATGTGTCCGGCATGGTCGGGGAGATCTGGAAAGAGATTAGCAAGAGAACAAAGAAGAACCAGGAGGAAGAACAGGCGCAACTGGTGTCAAGTAACATAGAATGGAGTTACAAAATACGCGGTAGTAAAAAGGTTTTTGATCCCAGAGCAAAAGCGAAGATTGAGATTGCGAGCAGCAAAGCTGCGCCCACAGTTAGAGTATCTTTACGTGGAGAGAAGTTTATCCTTGATCTGAAGTCAAAAACTGGCCGCGGACAACAAACCGGTGAACAAATTACACTGAAGAGAAAGGTGAAGGGAGTTGAAGAAGGTTAGTCACAGTATTGCATCAGTTAGTTTTGCGAAAAACGCTGTTACCATAACCCCTTTTAATAACCCCTTTTAATTGTTTAATGCAGAGGTCCAATGACTAAAATCAACCAATTAGATGGCTCTACTGCTGGCCCAATATTTTCCAAGTTGTTGGACCAAAGTACTGTCCAAGATTTTCCATTCAAAGGCAGTCCATGCTAGAGATTTAGCTGAAAATATGCATATCTACCAGCACCGCGCAATTTTTAAATTTTCCCAAGCCCATTTAAGAATTTTAGAACGGTTTCTTCAAAAAAACGAAGTAACCTCATTTTTCATCAGTTGAAAAAATAACTGATTGTTTTCTCTGTTTCTATTTTGATATACACTGCAAAAAGGTAAAGGTGGTAACCATTTCTGTCTTCAGGAATTCCTCTTCCCAAACACTGGACGAAAATGCCAAGCGCTGACATGACAGTGCACCTGGTTCCACTCTTGAAAACTTCCTCTGAGTATTACGACGTCACGCGCAAGTTCCAGGCTACCGCTGGTGGAGTGCATATTCAGAAAATAGAACGAATTCCGAATCCTCATCTTTGCCAGTGTTACATGGTAAGAAAACAAAAGATGGACAAAGACATTGGTGGGAGTAGTGAACGGCAGTTGTTTCATGGAACCGACGCTAAAAATGTCAGCCACATTTACACTCAAGGATTTAACAGAAGCTTATGTGGGGCCCATGGTAAGTGGTTACGCTATTGCTTTGGAAGGTGAGGTGGTTGTGTAACGAATGTAACAGTTATGATAGAGCGAGATTTGCAATTTATCTGGGTCGTGCATCGAAGTCTAATTACAATTTGCAGTAAGGGAGAAGAACCAGACCAGCTGGAGAAAAAAACCTCAGCAGGTCTAGAATTTGAACAAGGACCACAATGGTCGAAGGCGAGCACTCTCACAATTGCGCAATCCATGATCCCGAGTGAAACAGAGACAATAATGAAAGAATCCCCGTGGACCATTATTAGAAAGATATTTAGAGCTTGCACCGGGTTATTTTTGTTCGTTGCTACGACCGCGCGGTCATCCCTTAAAAGAAACAGTAACATGCCGTCAGTCTAAATTCTCAGTCTGGTGTCGATATTAAGATAGCCATACAATTTGAGACACAACTGACAATGGATTGAAATAATTTTAATTGGAAGAGGTCACATATGAAAGACCTGTTCTCTCCCTCTTTATTTCCTTGGGCCACGTATTTCAAGCGAGTAAATTACAGAAATATCCACTCTTTCTGATCGTAGTTACCTTTTTCCGATTGTATAAAATTAAGCTTTAGTTTTTATTCATTTGTCACAGTCGAACCTTTCCATACAGACACCTCTCTAATACAGACACCGCTCTAATACGGATAGTTTCCTATGTATCGACAAAATTCACATACCGGCATTTCCTGTAAAAAAAAAAAAAACCTCTATAACAAAGACCCTCTCTAAAACGGACAACGGACACTACATCTCGGCCATAGGGAGCAAATTCATACAACTGTTAACCTCTTTATTACGGACACTCCGGAGACAAAGTGTCGATAATTTGAGGTATGTACCATTTCCTGTCGGCTGTTACACAAACATTGACACTTTATCATTCAGATTCAGAAATTCACAGGGCACTCACTTTGGACCTGATTGTAGTTCCTAAACGCTCTAAACTGTCAGAAGAGTCTTAAAAGTGACTTCATCATAGTGACCTTTTCAATATGGGCACCTCTCTAACACAGACACTTCGCTCTATCCTTTCGGTGTCCGTATTAGAGAGGTTCGACTGCCATGCTGTTATTTGTTGGAATCTTTCGCCTCACTAACACTTTGTGTTTCTTTTTAGGAACTAGATTTGGACAAGGTACTTATTTTGCAAGAGACGCCTCTTACTCACTTGGTTACGCAAGGATGGGAGATGCCGGGGGTCGCTACATGTACCTTGCCCGGGTCCTGGTCGGGCAGTATTGCGTAGGCAACTCTACATTGAAAGTGCCTCCCCCAAAGAACCTTTCAAGACCAGAGATATTGTATGAATCAGTGGTTGATAATCGAGTAAATCCGTCTATTTTTGTTGTATTTTACGACAATCAGTGTTATCCGGAATACCTTATAACTATGCAACGGTAGACGAAATATTTCTTTGTCAATGCTCTTCGTAGGAAATGATGTGTACACGTTGTTCCGCCAGAGAATATAATATCTGACACAAAATTAAATTGTAGATTAAAATGTGATATTTTTACATGCAGAATGATGTAACAAGGAATTCAAACTCAAAATGTACTTAGATCAGGAAGTCTGTATACGACAATCTTGACCGTGGTCGTGAGAACAGACCGAACGCAGTCAAGCTCGGTTGATAAGATGTTTATTACATGGCCAAACAAGACTACAATTCGCTGAAAGTCGCTTTATGCAGCCGGTTCATAGTCGCTGCCGTTTTGCTTGCGAACTGGGATGAAAACTTTTGGTCAGAAGAAGGTCGAACTCACTGACTGGTTTATTTTTTAATTTTTCTAGCTTCTAATATTACCTTGGTCTTGTAGTGAGTATTTTTAATTTCTGGACTACTTACAAAAATTTCTCAATTTCGTATCCTAGACCGCGGGCAATATCGATTTTGGCCCATCACATTTGTGAAATTTGGTACTAGTTACCAGTCCTTACGAGACACGGCCACATAATATCGCTTGATGTGATTTTGTGTACCAACTCAGGATTCGGGTTGGCAAGTTTCTTTACGCGAAAAATATTTTGAATTTTTTGTTTTCAAAATTAAAAAGCAACCAGCATAATTTTACGATGGGCCCAGATTGGTTATCACCCCATGGACAAACCAGCAGACTAAGCAGAACGCAAATGAGGAGAAAGAGAAATCAAATGTACATAATGTCCTTATTCCATTGGTTTGGCATCTTTAAAGGAGCTAAGTCACAGTTTGCGCATTTGAAACGTATAGGCCATATTTTTCAAGCTCTTCATTTGTAATCCGTGTTAATCTTCTCCATCCTTAAACATCCTTGTTCTTTTATGGTTTATTATTTTTTCCTTGGTGTATTTCTATCTTAGTAAACTGTTATTTCCTTCAATTGAAAGGTGATTTTGTACGTGGCCAGAACAACTCAAAATATCGTGACTAAGCTCCTTTAATTCCATGGGTGGCTTATCCCACTAATACGAATAACTTATCAGGTACTTTTTACAACAACTAGGGCGAAAATGGTTTAAATGTCACGAGGTAATTTTACATAGTCAGTAAACTAGTACCAATACACTCACGTTTCAAACTCAGGGTAGTTATAGTTAAGTTGCGTTCAAGCATATGTCAAGTGTTTGAACAAAGTTCAACATTATCTTGTCATAATGAAAGGCTTTGTCACTTTTCGCTTAGGAAAGTAAGGAATAACTGTAAGGCTGCTTCTAGAAACTTTAGATTTAAAATTTGATTAACAAGTAAACTCTGTAAGGATATTTATAAATTTCTAGCATTTTTATAGGAAAAATATGTCGCTTCTCTTTGGCTACAATTATAAGTTATAATTAATTACTTTAACTGGAAACACCGGGCTTAACTCTTAATGACTGCCTTACGATAGAATGATGGGGGAAAAATTCCACCTCTATAACAATGCCAGAAAGACAAACACTATATGCAATTTTTTATCTAATACGTGTGGATTTTAGGTGTATAATGTTAATTAAAGGCAATGAAATTGGTTGTTTCTTTTTGTTACATTTATCAGAGAGTCGATCGGAAATGAGTTGAAATGGATGCTGGTGTAACACCTGACGCGTGAGTGACGTCCATCGAAAACCTGTTTTAACCGGTTGAACAACCTCGAGGGAGAGCGGGAATAAATGAGAGACGAAGTGAAAAAAGTCGAGTGACATTGAGGCCTCTAAGCTTTTTTCCAGTCATAAGAATGCATTTGTCAGAAAGTATTCAGTATTCCACAATTTTGAGAGGTACAATGGTGTAATCTCAGATCCAGTGATACAGTAAAAACCTGCATATAAGAACCTTGAGGCTGAAATTTGGCATTGAAATACCCAAAAATGTAAGAACTTGTTCAACCTGGCAAAGAAAAATATATGGGTTCTTATACAGAAAAATCACTCCAACTTTGATAGTCTAAATTCTGGATTTTAATTGTGTGAGAAACTTCTGACAAAAAGTTATTGTGTATATATTGTTTCTTTGCAAACAACGCAAGCAGTTTTGTTGTTGAAAATACAAGTGCTAAAATTAATTATTATGCATAAAAAGTACAATATTTCTGCGAATGCTTCCACTAGGACAACCACTGAAAATTAGGAACCTATTAACAACCTAATTAGCCTGAATTGTGAAAAACGACCCTAAAATATAACGGTTTGGTTTTAAAACTAATTAAAATTTAGGACGTTTTCTGGATCTTTAATAAAGTCAACTCGGCTACCTTGTTACCTTCTGGCTGAAAAGCTGGCAGACAATCAACAAATATCAGCCGTTTCAGTAAAGGTATCCCAAGCTCCTTGGGAGCCGTGAGCATTATGCATACGGCGGCAGCTCCCGCTGTACGAGCGGCTGCCAAAACTGAGCTGTCCAACCGAAACCACACGACAATAGCGTTTTTCTTTCGCAGCTAATAAAAATAAAGACAATGCTTAAGTTGCTTTGGTCTCTTCTAATAGTAAACTTGAGAATTCTGGGTTTAATTTGACGAGGAACAGCATATTTTGTTCAAAATAAGACAACTATTATCCTACGTGGCGACACTCCACGAACTACGAGCGAGTTACCATCCCCGACGACGGCCACCCATTTTGGACCCCAAATTAGAGGTATTTTTCACTTTTTACAATTCGATATGGTTTTTGGAATTGTAAATCCCTTTCCGTGAATATTTAATGCCATCTCCAGTAAGAAAAATTGCCTGATTTCAATGCCTTTCGTATTAACTTACATTGACATCAGGACAGTAAAGTTTTTGCCGCCTGCTGAATCACCCGTATCTCCTGTTCTAAATGGGTTAAACCCACCTTCTCTAAATTTAGTACTAAGGGTGGCAGCCATGTTAGATGATCATCTGTGCCAGCTAACATGACAATGGCTGCTGTTACTAGGGATCTGACCAATCATCGTTTAGATTAGAATTTCCCAATCTAAATCCAACATGGCAGATAAAAAAGATGGTGATTACAGAAGTCATGATCCCCTTTCTAATACTCAACTTACCCGCCACTTTGATTTTTTTCTTGGTTATGTTCTCAACTGATCTTAGAGCGCTTGAAATTACTGATGCCTTCTCTCCTTTTAGATTGACAAAGAATTTCAATAAGCAAGTCCCGAAGCGCGCGAGTATTCGCTTTTCGTTCTTGGATCACTGAAGTAGTGTGTTATTGTTTATCTCTTATCACTTTTAAGTGGTATCGAATGTATGTTATTTAGACAAACAACGATCGACAAGAAAATAATAGACTTTCGACTTTCTACTCCTTGCTTGTGAACGTGCCATTTTTATTTTTTATTGACCGTTTAATACGAATTGGAAATGTGGTCAAATGTCATTGCGTAATCGCCCGATTTGTGGAAAATTGTGAAATCAACATCCAAGAAGGTCTAACTTCATTTGACTTCTGCCGTATTATTTCTGTTCCCTTTTTCGATATTTCATTATCGTGCTATTATGGCAAGCAAAAATACTAAGCCACGTGTTCAAACATATAGTTTGTTAACCGACTTCCAAAAGCATATTCCCAAGCGACATTTCGATAATGGAATGGTCGGTATTGGCCGCCAGTACCAGGAGATGGTAACGCGTGTAGCCGAAGAAACTAATCTTACAAGGGATAAAGTTGAGATGAGGTTATAGACTTACACCTTGTCTTATAGACCTAGATATATCTTGCTACAACATTTAAGAGAGGGCTGCTTCTAATTTTGGCTGACCTCGCTTAGGCAGGAAATGCTCACGCCATTCAGTCGTGAGCATGATGCAGTGCGGGTGTTATTTACATTAACTTGTAGTGAAAACGGCCATCAATATGTGTATTATAAACTGAGAAATATGTTCTATAAACTGAAAATGAAGGCTAGATAAGATGTTTCAATGTTGGCGATGTGAAATAGGTAAATAGGTAAATAAAAATCTTTGATGTTTCTTTTATCACCTGTCACGCTACATTCCACATGTGTCACGAAACCTTCTTCATTTAGTTTTAAAATGAAAATAGCTAGAACGAGTAAATATTACAAAGCTTTTGACATAGCCTTCTGATTAGAGCAAGATATACAATGGAAAGTGGTAGAAGGACTTTCTTCTGCGGTTTTTTGGTCCCTTCGGAGGCCGGTGTTAGCTTTTGTTTGCTTGTTTTCGTTCTGAACATTGGGGAAGTGAAAGTTATTAACAATGGTGTTAATGGCAGGGAAGGCTCAAAGTTTTCTTAGGTTTTTGATGGACAAATTTAAAGGCTTCATTGTATACATGTATTACTGACATCCAGTCTCGTATCTGCATGGAACCCCCCCCCCCCCCCCCCCGCGGGAAGGTTACTCCCAGAATGAAATTGGAAGTTGTTACGACGACCACTGACCCTCTGCTATTGATCTCAGATGTTCCTCCCTTCAAATAGATTATCATAATTTTTTCAAACGTATTTCATTTCGAATGAGTATTAAAAAAATGATCACGTGATACAGATTGGGAAGCTTTTCTTTGAAATGACTTCTAAAGGAATCTTTTCATGGAAGTAACGGCGAAAAACGCGACAAAGCGTTCAGTAGGTTACTATAAATAACTTTCCTTCCTAGTAGTGAGACTTCGTCGGGATCAAACTTCAAGATACAAAGATGGAACTTATCTGACGCTAAACCTTTGTAGTTTAAAGTACGTTCCCACTATAGGGTGTGACCATCAAGACACCCACGAGAAATACGTGCGTTAGGAATTAAAATGTGCAATGTAATTGGGCTCACGGATTTAATTTCCACCGCGACCAGATAATGACGGGAGATATGGCCACGCCTTAAAGATTCAGAGACTGACGGTAAGAGAAACACTGAGTCCGAGCCTTGTTTCACTTGGATTATACAGGCTTTGTCGTATTGGACCTAAAATGCCAGCTAGGGTAGGGAAACTAGAGTTGTTATTATCTTTTTCTTTTTCCTACCCTAGTCTTCTTGGTCAAATAGTGTCACGTGAACAGTGTCCTACACCGCCTGATTCTTCTCTAAAAGTCATCTTGGAGTAAATTTTTGCTAAATGTGATGCGCGGGAGTGGAAGCTTCTTTTAGAGGATCGCGAAAAAAAGCCCAATATAAAACAATACAGTCGAACCTATATATTAATAACGGCCCTGTGGTACACGGCCACCCTCTATTAAGCGGCCAGTTTTCAAAGTCTCGATTTTTCGCTCATGCAAACGCTGTATTTGTTACCTGTATTAGACGGCCACCTCTATTGAGCGGCCGCGGCCACCCTGTAGCATTAGTACTACGTTTGCCTTTCTTTGTTATTTTCACCTGTATTAAGCGGCCACCCTGAACCTAACAACTACGAATTGACTGAATGAGATATTTTGTTGTGAACTGTAATTCCTAGAAATACAGTGCTGTATACCGAAGAAGCGTAGAGGACAATTTAGAGTAAATTTACAATTTACACAGCACTTTTACACCAGGTTACGTATGTTATACTGTTAAGTTACAAGTTTGACACTGAACCTTGTTTAAAGTATTGATGGCTTCATAGTGTTGATTGTCCTATTGTTTCCTTACATGAAGTGTTTTTGTATGATACGCCATTAAAATTGACATTAAATTCTACCATTAATGACCGCTGTTCCTGTCGATAATACAAAGAGCACTCGTTTAACATTATATTTACATTAATTTCTCATACTTACATAATCACTGAATACAAGAAGAAAACATTGCGTTGGATAACCTTAAGTTACTTTACATTTAATGATTAGGAATTACTTTAATTATAATGAAAATTTTGAAACTAACAAGAAAGTGGAGGAGACATCTTTTGTTTCTCATATTATTTATGCTTCGATATGTTCGATTCTGTATTAAAGTGAGATTTTGTTTGCAAAATCAGCAAGTAAGATTGAACAAGTACGCAACTTGTTAGTGTAGATGTAGTATTTCATGAAAAACAGCGTGTGGTTAAATTTCTTCGTTACATTTTTTCCAAATGGTTCAGATGTTACACCGAACAGTTTTTCTCCCCTGATGTGCGGATCGAAGTGAGTTCCAAGTCCTACAGTGGTTTATACTTGCATGTATTTCTTCCTCAGTGTGCACGCTTGATGTATCACGTTGCCTAACGTTGCGGCCTGAGGTAAACTTGTGCCCAGTAAGGATGGGCAATAATAATCCACCCCACCCCCCTCCCCCCCCCCCCCCCCACACACACACACACATACCCTTAAGCTTTATGTTTCTTTTTCAGACCAGCAAAAATGCCGACAATGTTTTCCTCAAGCGGTCATATACAGTAGTCGAACCTGAATATAAGCGGCCACCCTCGGGACTTAAAGGTGGCCGCTTAATACAAGATCACTAAAAATGCTACTGCGGTGGGCGTGGTCTAAAGGTAGTAATTATAGATTGTTCACTGTATAATTTATTGTAAGTAGAGGAATGTTAAGAAGATAATTACTAGATTGTAAATAATGGAGCTGAGAGAAAGAATAAATAAATAAATAAAAATAGGGCTTGGTACCTCATACATTAACTTCACCAGCAGTTTATAATTACTCTCAAAAATTGGGGTGGCGAATGGTCCTTTAAAAACCCA
This sequence comes from Orbicella faveolata, assembly GCF_042242905.1. Lineage (NCBI taxonomy): Eukaryota > Metazoa > Cnidaria > Anthozoa > Scleractinia > Merulinidae > Orbicella > Orbicella faveolata. Next base: position 5,430,208 of record NW_028301563.1, on the reverse strand, counting down.
TGGTCTCGCAAAACTTTCGCCAAATTTCACGGGTCTCGCAGTGTCGTTTTTTAGCGCTTATGTGCGTCTCGCAGTCTCGATTTTTTTTCAAGGCTAAGAAAGTCGTTAAGTACCGATTTGCTTATTTTTTTATAAAGTTAAATGACATCACAACATCTTAGAACCTGAACGTTTTGAGTTCGCATTTAAAACACTTTGAAGTCTCGGTCTCGCAATTGAAGAGATCAAAATGTCTCGGGCTCGCAAAGAAAAACGCTAACCTCGTCGTCTCGCAAAGTCTCGCATTCACCATTCGCCACCCCTAAAAATGGCCGGTGACCCCCTCTTCTCTTGTCATAGATCACTTCCCTACCTGATTTTCTGTATTTTAACAAGAAACGGGAATTTGAAATCATATGGGAGGCGAGGGGATATGGAAAAAATTCGCGCGTTTTTTTTTTTTCATTTTACCTTTGGGGATGCCGGAGAAGGGATGTTGAAACTCCGAATTGACCATTAGAGTCATTACAGAGTGAAATTAACTAAAAGTTTCCTTTTTACGTTAATACCTTTTTAATACATCTGTCTAAAATTACCACCTTCTAATATACCTATAAATAATAGATAAGAATTTTAACCACCTCGTCATATTTTTGTGTTTCCCCTACAAACACTAAAAGAAGCCCCCAAATGATGAGACTGTCATGTTGAACTGAAAGAGCGAGGTCCGATAGGACTGTGATCTGATCAGTCCTGCTCCGGGGTGTGTGTGTGGTGGGGGGGGAGGGGGGGGGAAGGGGCGGGGACGGCCGAGGGCGGAAGAGGGGAATCTTGACTGCGGCCAATACTGACCGAGCTCGGTTAATGATATGTTTTATTATATGGCCAAACAAGAAAACTTCAGCTCGCTGAAAGTTGCTTACTGCAGCCGGTTCGTAGTCGCTGGCATTTTGGTTGTAAATTGCGATGAAAATTTTGGTCAAAAGAAGGTTGAACTCATTGACAGGTATGTATTTAATTTCTCAACCCTTTTAGCTGACTGACAAAATTTCTTACAGGCTCTTAGTCTTGAATTTACATTTTACTTTCGGACTGCAAAAACTCCTAAATTTCGCATTCAGCTGGTCCAGGTTTTTCGAAAGATGGATAATTATAACGCTCTTCACGGGATAAATCACTATTCAGCCGATAGCGCAGTTTGTTTTGTTAACACTTATCCACTGGAAAGCGATTTATCCGGTGGATAACTTTATCCAGCCTTTGAACAACTGGGGCCTGGTGTTTTGATTGCCTGAGTTGAATTTACAGTTACCAAAGTTTAATTTGCTTGTGTTATTCACCCTTTTTCTCTTCGTCGTTTGGGCTCCTCTATTTAGTATTTTTAGCACAAACAAGTTCTAACGATTTTGAAAAATATAAAAGAAGAAACCGACACAACGTAGGATGATTTTTTTTGAAGGTGTACCATATTTCGGTCGGTCAAACCAGCCTTCTTCGGGTACAATGAGAATTTTACATGGGGACGTGTTTTTACGTAGCATATTTTCGTAATACCGGAAATACGTAAGACTTATTGACAGTGTCAACGATTTTGTATTTTGTTTACAACATTCTCATGGCGAAAGCAAAAGGTAGAGCGATTTAGATGCCAGTCTACATATGGAAGCATCTAGACTGCGGTCAATATCGATTTTAGCCAATCATATTCGGGAAATTGGTGGTTTCCAGTCCTTGCGAAACACGGCCTGGAGTGCTCGTCATACCTTTTACGGGTTAAAAACGCGGTTTTGGTGCCTCTTAGAGTGTTTAGGCTCAAAAGGTCCACAGCGGGAACTTTTGCGGTTTAAGGTATCGACTTAAAAAATGTGACAGGAGATGTGTTGTGTAAGAATTGGAACTTCTTATAGGGGAGAAAGAAATTTCAAGCCACGCCCACAAAACAGGATCTTGGTGCCTCTTAGGGGTTCTTTTCTTATGGTCTTATGGTCCGTCTTTAGTCCCCCACCCCCTGGGAACACGGCCAAATGATAAATAACCTAAAGGCGTAACTTGGGATAAGGTAGAAGGGGTGGGCTAGGAACCAAACGTTAACCTACCTTGTCTGCACCAGTATGTATTAGCAAGAACCAGGAGATAATGATCATATTCTCTTGCAAGAGTGGATGTTTTAGTATGGATCTATTGTGTTTTTTTTTTTTTGTTTGTTTTTTGTTTTTTGTTTTTTTTTTTTTGCCAGCAGTGTGAAAAGGTTTGACTAATCCTGCGGTTGTTTTGACATGTCAGCCATAGGCTTAAATTATTGTCCGTTAATCACGTATGACCAATAAAGGGCACATGACTATTCGGAAATTATCTGCCAAAAATAAACCGGAGTTAATCTTTGAAGTGTGAGTCAGCAGTGCGCAGTTTGCTCCGGTCCTCCACGCGCTTTCCTTTACTTTAGGCGTTAAAAGTCAGGGGCGCTTATGAAGAGAAGGGACAAAGCGGTGATAAGGTGATACTCAATTAAGCCGGCAGACACACAAGAAGGTAGGAACTCTATCATTTATTACAAGGTGTCTGGATGGTGTTTAATTTTAACTCATAGCTGAGAATTGGTCAAAATTTAAGCCGCTGTTAGCTGTTGACGCACTTTTAAACTAATGGTTGAGATCTGAGATATACCAGCATTCTGCTGATCAGAGATAAAATTTTAATCTATATCATCCATTACTCATGAGATTATGTTTGTGTTTTGATGTCTGAACTAGCGATGGCCATGATCTCATCATCGATTTTTAAGACGTTGATTATTTTCCGTTATCTTCAGTGCACGCCAGATTTTGCAATAAGCAGATCAGATCGAGTGGCAGGGGATTAAACTAGATAAAAACGTAAATCAGCCAGTATAGTGCGCGCAAATTAGCGATTAATTAATGCCTTACTTTTTTTCATAAATTTCTTACATTCCCAAGAATAATGAATTTTTCCTTGCGTGAAGCCCCTGGCGCGGCCCACGTACGTTCTGGAACTTTTCAGGGTAAACTGATTTTCAATATTGTAAGACAATGGCGTTGATGCAACACTGCATTCTCATTCTCAGAACCAAGATAACAGAACAAACGAATTTATACCACACAGTGAAGAGAATTGATATCTTAAAATTGAGAATGAGAGGGTTGCGCCTCGTTGGCTATCTATATTATCTGATATCCAACGCCAGCTCGTGGAATAATTTTTAAACTAGTCGTAATCGTAGATTTAAGAGTGCGTCCGAGTTTTGTTAGGATTTGTATGTTAAAAAAGCAACAATTCTTGCAACAGCATTTTCTGCCTGAGCTGTTAGGTAGGCGTGAAATTGGCTTCCCTTCAGCAGGGGCGAAAACAAAATGAATCGGATCGCAAACGCGTGCATACGAGAGGGTTTGTTCTCGTTTATACAGGTATTACGTAATGTTAGTATGAAAGAACAATCAAATTTCTGGACTTAATTTAGAAATACGTCCTATTTTTAAGTCTTTAAATGAAGACAGCTGAATTACACATCCTTCACAACATTGTTTTGATGGTAGTTTAATTAAACTAATTGGTTTCACGCACTCAACTTTCATTGGCTTTCGTTTTAACCTTTATGGACCGATAGCTTGAACAATTCATCTCTGCGTGCAAAGTCCATCGAAGTCACGTTCGCAGCTTTAGCAGCTAAAAAAGAAAACCTTAGTACTTACGAAAACCTGAAAACAAATCTAGCTTCAACAAAATCAAAACCATGACTGCCGAGTGCCGGTGCAGTGCTCTATCAACTTAGCTATCAAGCAGGGTGGGAGTTTGACTAGTGAATATACGAAATATCACATCTTTGAACTACAGACGAGATATTTTTAAAAACATACGAAATACCGTCGCAGTCATATTGGTAGCTTTGTCGGTTGGGAAACTTAGATTTTGATGGGTCATTATAACCAATCATAGTCTCAAGAAATACAAACACGAATAGAAAGTTAAGGTTACAAAATAGACGCTCATCTTTCGTCACGGTGTATGGTTTTATTTCGATCAATATTCTCAAAAACAAGCGTTCAAAGCAGTTTGCAGTATTTACGATGGCTTAACACTCGTCTAAGTGCCGTGTATGTAAAAATAAATTCCTCAAACACTATCCTTTGCATCCGGGAGATCTAGTGAGCTATGGGGGAGACTCCTGGATAATCAGAGAGAGATGGTCAAGATGATTTAAACACTGGGAAATTACTCCGACCCTGAAATTGTAGTTTACTAAGCGAAATTACTACCGGTAAAGTACAGCTTGCTACTCGACAGGTCTTTTTTGCAGGGTGCAGGGTGCAGGTTGCAGGTTGAAATTTAATTATAAATGGAAAACCGCTGGCACCTAAAAGAAACGTACAGCTGGTAGACGTACCGTGACTGTTACATGACGCTGTGTACAATCGCTGAGAAAGGTGACTTCCACCTGAGTGCCAAACCCGCCGAAGCGATGGGAGGAGAGTATATTCCTATGATTTTAAGCCTGCAATGAATTATTGTTTTTGAAGAAACATCTGAAATATGATCTGAAATATCTGCTGAATTTGGTTTCTTCCCTGTGAGTACCAAAATGAAAGCACACTGGGCTTGTGCTAGTATATTCGACGGTTAAAATCTTATATTGTTTCATTTCTTTATTTATTTGCTTCATTTGTGATGGCAATCTTCTGTTGTTAAGGGAAGTGTAACTTACAGTTCTTGTTGACGCTACGCCTAGAGATTTCGACCTCATGCTCTGTTGAAGAGACTCGAGGAGCCCGTTGAGTATTGAAAGATCGAGCGAGGTTCGACTAGAAAAATAAATAAAAACATATGTGAAGAAGAGCCGAGCGATAAGAAAAATACAGGACAGAATATAAAGACTTACAAATGTTTCCTGACTGTAGCGATGACGGTGAAGCTAGGTAGAGTACAGATTCCGCAACAATATTAACTTGAAGCTATAGAAAACGTTGAAAAGATCGACGCGCTAGGAAACCGTAGAGTTTAAATAGTCCTAATTTGCATACATAAATGGCAAGCTAAAATGAAAATTCGCAGGTGGAGTCCTATAGGAAGACCCGAGCCAATTCTGGAATCGATGGAAACATCTGTGGAGCGGCCATTCAAATGGCTTTGAAGAGATTTCACTGGTCTCAGCGTGTCGATCGATAAGTACTTATAGCGGATCGATCGTGTTTTCACTAAGTGAAAGAGGCGACCTACTTTATGTAAGAGCCCCTGACGAGTATATAGGTTATTAATTATTTTTAGTGCCAGCGGTTTTCCAGTTATAATTAAATTTCAACCTGCAACCTGCACCCTGCACCCTGCAAAAAAGACCTGCCGCTTGCTACTGACCGGCATATTTCAATCGATGAAGTGACGGACTGAATTGATCTTAGCTGATTTATATTTTACGCTGTTACGATAGGTAATTAACGTGTAGTGATTGTTTAATTTAGTTCAAAACTGTCACTGGTGACTGTCAGTAAACTTTTCACCACAACAGCTACAATCCTGGCCAAAAGTCCTTGGGACACTTAACAAAATGGCAAGTGGCGACACATTATTTTGAAGTGGGAAGGCATCATTAAATTTGCTGAACCTCCTTCCCCCAAAAAACAATGTTGGAATAGTATGTCCACTTTGGATGAATCAACATCAACATTGTGTTGGGGGTGGGGAGGGGAGGTGGACAGAAAGAGCATATGTTGGCAAAAGTGCAAAGTGTCCCAAGACTTTTGATCAAGATTGTCTGAATGAACTCCGATGTTAAAATTGCTCCTTATAGCAATAAAATGACTACAATGGTGGGATTTCACTTCAGTTAAAACAGTTTTACTGTAGACATTCTAAACGTAGCGGGGAGGGGTGGCTAGGTTTTTTAGGTAAGGGGATGCCAGAGCATTTGCTGATTTGATAAGTTGTCCTTCTCTCAGGGCTTTTTCTCATACGGATCGCCATGTTTCAGGGCCAAATGATGTGCTTATTACTGCAAGAAAATTGATCAGCTACTTCAATAGATATTGTACCTGTTACATCAAGCAAAAGAATCACGCGATAAAGCTTGAGAGCGATTTCTTTATGGAAACAACACAGAAACTATCAAATATCAACATTAACCTCTGTAGCTCTCTTAAAGTCCAGATGTGGTCAGAAATATGTTTGTTGATGAAAATTTAATGTGTTTGTTCACCTGAAATTCGACACCGAAAGTCACGCGCGGCTCTTTCGTTAGTTATTATTGTTAATGAGTAACGCCAACAACACTCACTACAATACTCACCAGCATTTTCTGCTCTTTAAGACCTTTATAAGCTGTTGTTCAGCAGGAAAACGCATTCTAGGTGGCCAGAACGATCAACGTTTTTCCACAATAGTCTTATGAACTCAAATGCCTTTTGATAATAACTTACGTTTTCCTATTTTTGCAACAATACTCGGCATATTGATAATAAATAAACTATGAACTCAGTAGTTTATTCTTGGCTTGAAGGTGCATGAGTAATGTTTAAAAGGTGACAAAACTAAGAAGCAGTCAAAGAACAGCAGATAGAAGTACGAATGTTGCAATTAGTTAGTTTCGATTCTACCCTGATGTGACAAACAAATTCTCCCTACTTGATGGCAATTCCTTATTTCATCCGAACTGCACGCTTAATTTTGCATTGCTGTTGTGAGGAGAGATTAGACCTGGTCACTATAAGGCACTGTACGCAATTGTGAAACATGTAGTTTTTAGAGGGTATTATATCAGATGAAATTAAAACCTCAGAAGGACAGGTAATTTCTTTATTGCTCCCGCAGGGTTTTGGCCCAGAGGCCCTAAAGTTGACGCTTTTCAATTTATTCACAGGTGTTTAGTAAAGAAGAGAAAGGAAGAAGTGGCGATTCCTTTGTGGTACTGACTTGAGCCGAAACATCAGAAGGTAGAATCTCTGTCATTTGTTTACAATGTGGTAACAGATTCACGTTTCGATTGCCTGAATAAATAGTGCGTCTGCTGTTTCGTTGTAAACACCGTAAGAAGTCTAAGGATGATCCTTCTTCTCCAAAGTATCATTTAGGAAGGTTGTATTAACGTCAATGTTCGTTGTATTGTTATTGCAGATTTGATCATTTAAAAACACAACAGGAGAACAGATCAGCAAAACCAATGTAACAGTTACTACATAAGAGTCTGTTTCAGGTATTTTGTACATTTGTTGTTCAGAGACTTTTCAGTCCCCACTGCACTATTATGCAATGGGCTCTGTAGCGCATATTTTGGTTGGTAATTTCCCGCAGGAAACAAACCGGCGAAGAAAACTCCGCCATTATAACTTGCTCATCGAGTTTTTTAGTCAAGGAACAGCAGGTACAACTACGAATGTCAAATTCTCCCCACTGAAGTATAAATTGGAATCTAAATTTAACGAACCTCTCTATAACGAAGTCTTCGGTATAACGAACGATTTTCCTGACCCCAGTAATAGCAAAATGTATGGAAAAGATCGTCTTCCCTAGTATCTACAAACGCTTTTTTTTTTTGTTCACTGATTCATGTATTCAAGCATTTTTCGTTGTCTTTCTTGGTCTAGTATGTAAATATACAGTTGGAATAACCGCTTCCCTACAAGCTTCAGTTCGAAATGCACAAAGCCGTCAAAGCTGTCCACAAAACAAATACTACAAGCAGAAACCACTCACTCCCCCCCCCCCCCTAACTCTCTAACACTGGAAAGGTCAGCATTTTCCGCCAATTGACCATAAACTAACCACCTTTTTCCATTTAAAGGTTCTGGCCCTGGCTTTAAAAGATAGACAATGAGCAAACATCTTTACGTTCATTTGGAAGGTGAGTGTAATTGATCTTGATGATACTGCTGATTGAAAATTCTGTGACGATAAGTTTTCTCGGTAAACTACTGTGACGATAAGTTTTCCTGCAACACTGTAAATTTCGGACTGAACGGACACTTGAACTGACAACTGGGGGAATCTAACTCTGGAGAGCACTGCTTGGCTGCGGGAACGGAAATTCGTCACGATTTCCTGGTACACGAGGATCTACTTCAGTGGTCTTCACTACGGACGTCAAGGAAGAGACATAACTTGGTCCAACAGTAGTTTATTCTGCACTCTAACGTCGAGGGTGAAACTGACATACTCGGCGGAGTAATCGATGTAATCGTAACGATGTAGCCGATGTAATCGAAAAAGCTTTACAACCGTACTTGCTTATATATCATCCTTTACACGTCAAGTGTTTACAATATGCTAATGTAACTTCAGGTATACAATACGAACGGAAAGTACTTAATTAAGATAGCGAATTCTAATCAACACCACGAGGCTTCCAAAATTAAAAATAGAGTGCTAGGATTAAAATTACACAGGCTGAGATTAAGACAGAACAAACTTAGGAAATTAAAAGCGAGATACTTAAATTTGAAATTCTGAATTGGTGTTACCGACAGCAAGGGAAAATTATCCTATGAATAGAAAGCACTAAAACTCCATTAGTGAAAAGTAGTTCAGCTGGTTAACTTCCGAGGAAACTAATAAAACTACATTAGTGAAAAGAAGTTCAGCTGGCCAGTTTCTGAGGGAACGGAAGGTAGATTTTAATAATGAAAAGAAACTCAAATGACCCGATAACGAACTACTTGTTTTCTAAATGAAAGTTAGTGAAACAGCGTTGCACACGCTCAGGTGTACAGAGAATCGGCAAAGTACAAAGAAGAACAAAACTTAAGATTTCTAGTAGTTAGCTGAAAAGAGGCTACTGTTGGCTTTTCTATATTTTCCAAATAATAAAGAAATGTCTGTCCAATGGCGAATTTTCTCATAACAATTCTCTGAACTCGGTCTTTTAATAGGTTGCGAATTGATGAAAAATGGTTATAGAAACGTTGTCATTTTAACTGTTTTTCCTATTTTTCCCGTTTCGATCTGCGCAAACGCAGCATTTATTGTTTTCATTTCTTCCCAGAAGCTTAGAAAATGTTTTTGAATTTTTTCACAAACAGTTTGTTACCTCAGCAAACGTTTGCCAAAGGAACAGTGTTTGGAAACGTTGTTTCCGTAACAAAAATTCCTACTTATCGGTGGTTTTAAGATAACTTCTCAATTAATGTTATCTTTCTTAGCTGAGCTGGGAATGCAGGCTGTTTAAAATTAAACGCTTGTTTTCGCTTGTTTTCCGGATGTCCATACGTTATCAGTGTATCAGCACCGAAACCTTTCCAGCAACTCTGCAAGTCTCAACTATATGTATTAATGCTGCTAATTTACAAATTTGAAAAAAGGTAATTTCAATTTGTGGCGGGGGATTATATTTCCCTAGCCCTTGCTATCGGAACGAAGATGGTAATGTCTTGTTAATATCTGGGTAACCCGAAAACACTGACCCCGGTCCGCGGACCCCCACAACGGACCGGGTCCGCAGACTACCCCTACGGACCCCTTCTACGCACCACCCTAAAATAGTGTAAAAATAATAAAGATTTCACGTATGGGTTGTCTAATAGATTCAAACTCGTGTCGGTGAGTTTTCGAGTGTTATACTGAGCAAATGTAACACACTTGGGTTTTTAACACCCCATCCCGCCCCCTCCCAAAATAAATTGCCTAAAAGCCGTTTTCAGCGTAAGGAGATGCCGATGGTAAGAAGGAAAGTTCTTACCTTCCATTCGTGGCTCAATCTGGCTATGGAAGATATATTTTTAGGTCGTTTATTCTTGTTTGTGTCTGTTATTCCGCTGAGTAAACTGTGAAGCCTGGAACGAGTTCACGAGCCCACGGGAGGATGGGCTGAACAAAATGGCAGAGGGGAAAGAACACAAATTTCGAGTCTTCCCGGAGACTTCCCCGTACGCGTCTTTCGTATACCTTATGGCCACAGCAAAGAAAATGGCAATGTGTAATTATATAAATTGCACCCGAGCCTGAATCCAGGTCTGTTCATTTGCACAATGTAACGTTCGGAATTTCGCCGTCACGAGTAATCTATTAGACAACCTGCAACTGAAATATTTATTTATTATTTTTATTATATTTTGGGGGGGTGGTCCGTAGAGGGGGTCCGTGGATCGGTCCATAGATAGTCCGCGGACCCGGTCTGTAGTGGGGGTCCGCGGACCGGGGATCAGTGTTTTCGGGTTACCCTTAATCAGATCTGATGTTTGGCCACCCGTGAGTAAATTAATAGCAAGGAACGATGCTCGTGACCGCGACTTTTGTTTTACGATTTGAGAACTGAAACATTGTTGATCCGTTCCCTAGTTTTTGCGAACAGTCATGAATGACTACTAAGTTTCACTGTTACTTTAAAATTACACCCGCTTTCAGTGTTACGTGCATAGCGACTGTCTCTCAACATGCCATCTATCGACATGCTATGTAACCTGGCCTACGTTAAAATGTAAGCACAACTGACTTCATTACGGTCAAACTCAACTTTTAGTCATGAAAGATGGATTTATTTGACATCAAACTAGGCTAGGAGTATCAAGAAAGCATTCTGTGAGGGATAAATCGACTGTTTTAAATGTTTACATCTTTCGAACATTAACTGAACGGTAGCGGCCCAATTCCACCGGAAGTCACTATTGAGAGCCGATCGACTACACTAAAATCGTTTGAATTATCCCTTAAATCGGAATTCCACAATCTTCTTCATTCATTTGAGGTCAGTAATTAACGTATACTTGTCATTTGTTCCGCTAATAACCGGGAAAATTACCAGTTTCACAGGTAAACGGTCTTTCAGCCGTTTACATAGCATGTCGAAAGATGGAATGTCGAGAGATGGTCGAAGGATGTCGCCTATGCACGTAACACTGAAAGCGGGTCAATGTCTGATTTGTCTTCTTGGGACTTCCTATGTCTGGGACTCTCCTCCTATCAGGGAATCGTATATGTCATCGAAGTGCTTTGTTATATTGGATAAAGGGAAACCCGCAGGTAACTCTAGGGATTACTCGTAGTCTCTTTTATGGGGTGCAATAGCAGATGTTGGTCTTATATGGGTACTCGGGACGGAAAGCAGGTGATTTTACCCAACCAGACATCTTTTAGGGTTACAGGGGAAGAGGAATTTTAAAAATCACCCTGTTGCTTTGCTTTAGTCAACAGGCTTGAAATCTCTATCGATGAAAGCTACTTTTAAGTCGCTATAATTCTCATTTATCTTTCTGTTCTAAACCATATCCACATTAGTCTCCTTTAGGGCAGTAATACAAATATTGCGACAAGCATCCCCTGCCCCATAATCAGAGGTGTTCCCTCCCCCGCGGGATAAATTACTGATATCGCAGGAAAGGAATATACCGACTTTACGCTTTTATTACCTATTGACTTTACAGGACATGATGACGACTGCAAAAATTCTCAAGGACGAACACCACCACCACTTCCACCACGTGAAAAGCGAATACCACCCCCAATCCCACCGCGTCCAGATTCAACACCACCCCAAGGCCCACCACATGCACAGCCAACACTAGCCCCACCCCCACCACACGTACAGCCAACATTAGCTCCACCCCCACCACACGCACAGCCAACATTAGCCCCACCCCCACCACACGCACAGCCAACATTAGCCCCACCCCCACCACACGCACAGCCAACATTAGCCCCACCCCCACTGCATGCAAATTGGACACCAGCCCCACGTCCACCCAAAGTACCGTCAGGACCAACCTCACCCCCGCCACATTCTCAGTCAACATCAACCTCGACCCAGCCACATGCTCAGTCAACAAACTCACTCCCACCGCGTGTGCCTTCACCTCCACCACATGCCCAGTCAAGACAAACCTCACCCCAACCGCATACTCAGTCAACATCAACCTCACCCCAGCCACATGCCCAGTCAACAAACCCACTCCAATCACATGCACCTCCACCTCCACCTCCACCTCCACCACATGTTCAGTCAACAGCAGCCTCACCCCAACAACATGTCCAGTCGACATTAACCTCACCCCAGCCACGTGCAAATTCAACACCAACTCCACCCTCACAGCACTCCCAGTTAACACCAAAAGCACCGTCAACCCAAGTACAGTCAACACTACCCTCAGCCCCAGCACATGTACAATCAACACGAGATCCGTCCCAGCCAAATGCACAGCCAACACCAACCTCACCTCCACCACAATCTCAGTCAACACCAGAAGAAAATCCCGAAGAGATGGAAGAAAAATTAAATAAGCTTGCGAAAATATTCAGCTGTTTACCACCAGTCCTTATCAGGGGAACTCTTCATCGCGATGACGTAAATGGAGACATTGAAATAGCTAGTAAGTGGCTACAAAAATTTCAAGCTATTGAAAATCCGCTGGACATGTTCCAAACCTCAGTGGGAGGCAAAGTTCCTACAAGGACTGGACAAGAAAAAAGTTCCAGAGCAGCCGATTTTCGTGAAAAGGAAAAGAGAGGAAGATTTTCCAACCACGATGAATTGCCCAAGGAACAAGGGGAAGTCAAAGAATTACGTAACTTGACAACAGATAGCTTTGGCGATTGCAATTTGGAACAAAATGGCGGTTACCAAAGTAATCGAGGCCAGAACACGAGACCAAGTGGAGTATTCGGGGGAGAGCCAAGAGCAGTGCCAAGGGAAGGTCCAAGAGGCAGTTTTGCACAGGGCCAAAGCAACAATCAAGGATTCAAAGACAATGACATGGGAGTGTCTCAGGGAGGGGGCGTTGGCCGAGGACATCCGCCGAAACCGAAAACAAAGAACAGGGGTCGAGGCAGGGGAAGAGGCAGGAGTTGTCAGACACCTGGAGAAGGTTTCCAGGATGTCGATCAGGTTTTGTATGGCGATAATCGGTCTCCGTTCTCTCAAAGGCAGCGTCTTTCAGAGGGAAGAGGAAGCCAACAGTATCAAGGAAAGAGGGGGCTTCATGAAGGAAAGGCCGCACAATTGTTCTCGTCTCACGTCGTCGACGGTAATCCGAAGAGACACAGCACCTGTGACGACTCTCTAGGAGGTCCTTTTGTGGGCGATGATCCAAGGAGACGCAGTAACAGAGGGCGTGGTCAGGGAGGAATGAAGCGTGCGCAGAGCTTGTCAAGTTTCACGGAGAGAGGAGATCAGAGTGCTTGGCAGGCTGAAGCAAAAGAACAATCTCGATTTCAACAGAATCAGTTACTCGTTAGTGGGCTGAGTGCGTTGACGACCGAAGACTGCTTGGTAAACTTCATCGAGGCTATGAGCGGTGGAGAGGTGGAGGACGTACTGCGGAGAAACGACAAAGCTCTGATCACATTGGCCAATGACATAACAGGTAAGTCAAGTTAAGGTGTGACCTCACGGTTTTTTGGGAGGTTGACAAATCTCTCTTGAACCGGTATCTCTCTTACTGTCAGCTTATTTCAGCCCGTTATATAACAATTTTTCTTAAGCCCTGGCCTTGTACCAGGTATTGGAATCACGTGCAAGACGCCTGCGTGACGGGCCAAAGCATTGTCGGTTTCGTCTTGTGTTGGTTCTCGCGGCAGTAGAGTATCTACAGCCAATGTCAAACCCTGTAGTGGGCACTTAATTGCTCCCAAGAGTTCTTCTATCTTAATAATACGGAAATACATAGTTTGCATTAGTTTTCGACACACTAACTTGTATACAGTGAAACGTATACCTGGATTAAGCGGACACCTTTGGGACCCTCATTAGTGTCCGCTTAATACAGGGTGTCCGCTCTAAACAGGGTCTGATATGTTGTGCAATAATACTAAATGATTAACTCTTTTGTAACACAGTGCAACTCAAAGACTAGCGTAGTGCAATGTCCAGTCAATCAATGCGTCAATCTGGAATAATCAATTAGCTTTAAAACGACATCGATGAGCAATGTTAAAGGAGTCTGGCATCAGCTGAGCTTGTAGAAGTAAAAAGCCCTTCAAGTGTCCGTTTATTGCAAGTTTTGTGCAACAAAATTTCTTAACATTTTTGGTGTCCGCGTCCGCTTAACAGAGGTGTCCGCTGACTGCAGGTTTATTTTACAGTAAATGTGGGAAGAAAATTTTGCTCCTTCGGCTTGTGTCCACTGTCCGCTTAATATGGGGTCCACTTAATTTAGGTTTCGCTGTACGCGATTTACAACATTAGTTTTCTTCTACAAGCTCATCACTTGATTGCCATGCAATATTTGGATGGGAACAAGAACAAAATAAGGACTATTTTTCTTGAGTTGCTACATGGACTGTTTTCTAATTGTTGTTTGGCAATCAAATGACGAGGTCTTAGACGAAACTAGTGTTGTAAGTCGTGTATACAAATTTGTGTGTGGAAAGTAAATACAAATAATTATTCTTTTTTCCTTTTAAGATGATGTTAACTAATACTTTTTTTGGCTTCGACAGGCAAAATTTCACAGTTTTCCTCTCTTACCATATGCCTCAGTTTTGTCTAGAAACATGTAAACTAATGTAATTCCTGGCCTTTAACTATAGAGCATTTCTTGGGGGAAAATTGGTTGCTAGCAAATCAACGTTGGTTTTCTAAAGGTACTTCTTCGCATGAGAATATTTCGAAAACGAGCAAGATTTACAGGTCTTTACAGACGTCTGAATATTTGTAAGGAGGCAGCCCACGTCAGGACAAGAAAAATTGTGTTTCTGAATACATGTAGCATTTATAATAAGTATGTTTGTGCATACTATATATGTATGCTATTCATGGGTTCTGAGTGGTCTACTCGGACGAGATTAGTAAAGTATTCATCTCCGAAAAGCCGAAGAGAAGTAAAAAATGGCTTCCGTTTTTGCTTCGGTTACTAAAGAGGAAATTAGTGTCCGCTAGGTATTCATAATTTCAGGGATGGGTAATTATCCACCACCTATTCACCTCCACCACGGTGAATAATTGCTAAGTACTATACAGGGTGAGGGGGTGGGGGGGGGGGGGGGTGGAGCGCTTCTTAGCAATTTTTATGTTATTATAGTGAATGAGTTTTCTGAAGTTGGTTTGCATTTTCTTCTTACAAATGTAGCTGTAGTGTAAATTAGCTTGGTTTTTATATGGGAAGGCGACATGAATTTCCATGTGTTTTCATTCATTTTCATTCTGATAATGATTGTTTTATCGCTTAGATTTCAGTAAAATCAAGACCAAATGCGCAGAAAGAGGCGTGGATTCAGCTAAGGTTACAATCGAGCAAGTTCCTGTCTGTACAAGCATTGTTGTCAGCGGTATTTCGGATGATACCACCCATGACGCCATTGAACTGTACTTTGAAAGTCCAAGATACGGTGGGGGTCCTGTGGAGAGAGTAGAATTTCTACCAAAAGGTGGTAGAGCTGTGGTTGTGTTTCAAAATCCAAAAGGTTTGTAACACAATAGGCCATTTCCGAGTTGCCCTTTGCCTCTGTTTCAAAACGAGTCTTCGTGCGAAGCCATTGTTATGAAAATGCGTTTCATCTATAAGTCCATTTTCATGCAAATCAAACTCATTTTCATAAGAAACGTTTTGCACGAGGACTTGTTTTGAAACAGAGGCAAAAGGCAACTCGGGATGTCCTATTCTAACTTATGGCTGCTGTTCGGCTATCTTTTGTGAACAGTTCTTAAAGGACCTCAGTCACGGTCTGCGCATATTGAAAAGTTTAGCCTCAATTTTTCAAATTCGTCGTTTGTAATCCGTGTTAATCTTCGCCATCCGTAGCCATCCTTGTTCCTTTATGGTTTATTATTATGTCTTTGGTGTTTTTCTATCTTATTAAACTGTTATTTTCAGGTTTCCTACCATTAAAAGGTAAATTTGTATGTGGCCAAAATAACTCAAGATAGCGTGACTGAGCCCCTTTAAGAGAGGATACCCTTGGCCATGGGATAGCCACACTGAAATTCTCCCCAAAGAAAAGATTCTACGCACGGTATAACTGTTCTGTTTTATTTTTTCGTTCACAGATATAAAAGGAGTGTTAGCTAGGCAGAAAGAAAAACCACATATCTTAAACCAAGTGAAACTGTCAGTCAGAATTTACCATGAGTTTCTAGAAAGCGAGGAAGGCGACGAGCCAGATGATTCAGATGGACTGGGAACTACCACCGGTGGCGCCGATAAAGCTCGAGTGAGCCAGCGGCCCAAACTGGAAGGACAAAAACTACACATAGCTGTAGACCCGGATGTAATGGAATTCGTCACCAATTCAGCATTTCGCGACCAACTGAGCAAATTCCTGGCCGCAAAGAAATGTGAAATTACCTGGAAAACAAACACAAAAATAGCTGTAATAGTGTACCAGGGAGGAGACGACAGTGATTCGTGGCAGTCCGAGTGCATTGATGAAGTACAAAATTACCTCAGCAAATTTACAAAGCGCGACGTTCAAGTCAAGAAGGATTCCTGGAGAGCGGTGGTGGCACAGTTGTCCAGTATTCGCGCCCGCCTGGGAGTATATCCTCCGCTGGTCAAACTTATCGATGATTCATTTGTTGTTAGAATTGTTTCCTTGAGCACAGCTGCAAAGGATTATGAGGAAAAGTTGAGATCTAAATTGGAAGAGATATACCGGGAGGAAACCAGAAAAACCTACCTGAAGAAAAACGTTCCTAATGTTCCAAAAGAACACTTAATTCTGCTGGAGAAGATCAAGTTTGTGGAGAAACTTCAAGAGAAGAACAGGGAACTGGAGATAAAGCTAGATACTAAAGGAGAAGAAATATATTTCGAAGGTCCCGAGTCACAGTTTACTGAAGCAACGACGAAGTTCCTCAAACAAATGTCGTACATGGTTGAAAAGAATTTGACTCTATCCGACATCATCTTGGAAGTTTTGGGCTCGGACGAAGGGTTAAGGAAAGTGAAAAGTGAGTTGGAAAAGAACAATGTGGAGGCAGTGTTCGTCATTGACAACGGCTCCGGTGCCAGAATTGTGAGCACGTCAGCTGCACACTGGGACGAGGCCGAGAGGCTGGTGAACAGGTTGACGTTAAACGAAAAAGTCCAAGTGAATGATAAGAGCGAATGTTTGTTAAAAACTCCAGAATGGCGTGAGTTGTGTGACGAAATCAACGCCGAAACAGCTGTCCGTATCCATCGGAACAACTGGAATGACATTTTCGTCGCTGGGTTCCAGGATGAGGTCAAAGAAGTGATGAAGAAGCTTAACACGTTCTTGGAAAACAACTGCATCAGGGAAGAACAGTTTGTATGTTCATCTCCGATTGTCAGAAAGTATCTTGACGAGTTTCTTCAGGAAGATTTACGCTCCATTGAAAACCAACTGAAAGATTTTGAAGTGAAAATTAAGAAAGGAAAAGGAGACGATGATTTTGACATTTCTGGAAACAGAAAAAGCTTGACTGATGTGAAGAGACAGCTTGACGCTCTCGAAGAAGATACCGTGTCAAAACATTTTGATGTGAAACAGCCAGGCCTCCGGAGGTACTTTGACAGTGGAAAAGGAGATCGTCTTGTGAAATTAGTGGAAAAGGATCAAAACTGTGCGATACAAGTGCAGATGAATTTTGGCCAAAGCCTAGATGAAAATGATGATGATAAGGATGGCGACGGCGATGGTTTTGGTGATGGTGATGGTGGAGCTGCTGCTGCTGCTGCTGCTAATGATGATACTGCTGCTGATGGCGGTGCTGGTGGTGCTGCTGCTGCTGCTGCTGCTGCTGTTGATGATGATGGTGGTGCTGATGCTGATGCTGCTGCAGCTGACAGCGCTGCTGCTGATGGTGATGATGATGATGATGATGATGATGATGATGATTTTGATGATGAAGATGAAGATGTTGATGTTGATGTTGATGATGACGATGAACAAGATGATGATGGTGGCGGTAGTGGTGGTAGTAATGGCGATGACGACGAAGATGAGCATGCTGATAACGGGACTGATCCGTTCACCTTGATTATGACTAAAGGCCACCACAAAATATCGTGGAGAACTGGAATGATTGAGACGGAGAAGGTGAGTGTTGAGCAAACCTGTGTATTCAGTTCCTGATACTGTGCTCAATTATCGGTATACTACTTTTGATTGGTTTTCAATTACAAATCGGTCATTTCAACTAAACTATCAATCAGATTAAAGACATTTACACCTGCTTCCAGTGTTACGTGCATAGGCGACATCCTATGCACGTAACACTGAAAGCGGGTGTAAATGCAGTTAGAGGACCCATCATGTCTAAATTGTCTGTTATGATTCTGCTCTACTATCACACAGTTTAAGTCCGTTTAGAATTAGACCCGGCTGTTCACTCTCAATAAGCAACATGAGCTTCAAATTAAAGGAACTACGTCACGGTTTATGCTTCTTGAAAAGTTAAGCCCACATTTTTCAAGTTCGTCGTTTGTTATCCGTGTTAATCCTTAATCCTTACAAATCCTTATACCTTTATGGCCGGTGTATTTTTATCTCTTTGGTGTTTCTCTATCTTAGCTGTCGTTGTTTTGCTATCCTTTACTTGGTACTTTGCAATTTTAACCTGAAGTTTTGTTTTAAACGGCAGGCTGATGCACTGGTCTGTTCGGTCGGAGCAACCTCTCAAGCGATTACAGAGGCGGGTGTTTCTCTAATGACACCTCCAAACGCTGGAGACAGTGCTGTCTCTCCTGGTTTTCCATTGGCTAATCACGTGATCAACACTTACTGTGGCCAATGGAACGATGGCAAAGGGGAGGCGGTAAGCGTATTTTTCTTCCTACCTTGAACTGATGCTTCACAACGGTGGATGAGTAGGGGTGGCACAGTTGCCAGAGCGCTAGCCTCCCACCAATGTGGCCCATGTAGGAATCCCATGTGTGTTGAGTTTCTCTTGAAGGTTCTCGTCTTGGCCCCGTCCTGTAGTTTTTCTTAGGGATCTCCGCTTTTTCTTCCTTCGCAAAAAATCAACACACCACATACAAACCACAATCACCCACTTTGCTCCGACGAACGGCTAACGCAACAAACTGACTGGTGGGTTAATTCAACTTTGTAAACTTCAAGATGACAACTAGTTAGACGTCTCTGTCAGTTGCGACTCACTTCCCGTATTATTCTGTAGAATCAGTAAGAGCAAAGATATATAGCTATTAATGGACTACTCGCACAATACTTATCATATGGTCCACCTTTCAAGTCCACTCTTACAAATTTTCCCTTTTGTTTCAGTCTCTACGGGCCATCGTCCAAAAGTGTCTGCAGAAGGGTGAAGAGCTTGGAGTGAAGTCCATTGCATTTCCTGTCATAGGAACTGGAAACCTCAGCTTCCCACGGGATGCAGCCTCGAGAATCATGTTAGAAGAAACGATCAGCTTTTGCGGAGCAAACCCTGGGTCTAAAGTGCACGATATCCGATTTATTGTGTTCGAGCAAGATCAGGCATTAAATGACGCCTTCAAACAAGAGATGGACAAATTGAAAGTCAAGCGCAAATCCCGCACTCCTGCCTACACTGCGAGAGGGCTATACAAGAGTATTCGTTCCAAACTTCGAGGACTTAGAAGGTACCGATCAGTCTCAACAAATTTAGACTCAATATTAAATGCTACAGATACTGGCCAGCTAGGAAAGCGTGAAAGGAGACAAGCGCACCGAGCGAGTCAAGAGCTCTCTGTGCGAATTTTTGTCCTCGGCAAGAAAAATGCAGCCGTGGACAAGGCCGTGGAATTTTTGAAGAGAGGTTTCTCTGAAGCTTGTATCACGGAAAAAGTCGAAAATGAGGTTGTTAGTCAACTTTCTCATAAACAGATTGTCAGACTGAGAAGAAAAGCCGAGGACCGTGACGTCAAACTTGAAGTTGAGACTGATGTTGATCGCATTGTCTTGCGGGGTCAACCGACCGATGTGTCCGGCATGGTCGGGGAGATCTGGAAAGAGATTAGCGAGAGAATAAAGAAGAACCAGGAAGAAGAACAGGCGCAGATGGTGGCAAGGAACATAGAATGGAGTTACAAAATACGCGGTAGTAAAAAGGTTTTCCATCCCAGAGCAAAAGCAAAGATTGAGATTGCGTACAGCAAAGCTGCGTCCAGAGTTAAAGTATCTTTACGTGGAGAGCAGTTTGTTATCGATTTGAAGGCAAAAACCGGCCGCGGACAACGAACCGGTGAACAAATTACACTGAAGAGAAAGGTTAAGGAAGCAGAGGAAGGTTAGTCACAGTACGGCATCAGGTAGTTATGTGAGAAACGCTGTTACCATAACTCCTCTTAATAATCCCTTTTAATTGGTTAATACAGAGGTCCAATAACTAAAATCAACCAATCAGATTGCTCTACTACTGCCCAATATTTTTCAAGTTGTTGGACTAAAGCAGTGTCCATGATTTTCCATTCAAAGGCGGCTCCCGCTAGAGATTTAGCTGAAAATATGCATATCTACCAGCGCCGCGCAATTTTTGTAAGTTTTCCCACGTCCATTTAAGAATTCTTGAACGGTTTCCTTGACGAAACGAAACAACCTCAGTTCTTCATCAGTTGAAAAAATAAGTGATGGTTGTCTCTTTTTCCATTTTGATATACACTGCATTAAGATAAACGAGCACTCATTTCTGTCTTCAGGAATTCCTCTTCCGAAACACTGGGCGAAAATGCCAAACAATGACATGACAGTGCACTTGGTTCCACTCTGGAAAAGTTCCCCTGAGTATAGAGACGTGACGCGCAAGTTCCAGGCTACCGCTGGTGGAGTAAATATTCAGAAAATAGAACGAATTCAGAATCCTCATCTTTACCAGTGTTACATGGTAAGAAAACAAAAGACGGACAAAGACATTGGTGGGAATAGTGAACGGCAGTTGTTTCATGGAACCGACGCTAAAAATGTCAGCCACATCAACACTCAAGGATTTAACAGAAGCTTATGTGGGGCCCATGGTAAGTGGTTACACCATTGCTTTGGAAGGTGAGGGGGTTTGTGTAACGAAAGTAACAGTTATATATGATAGAGCGAGATTTGCAATTTATCTGAGGTCGTGCATCGAAATCTCATTACAATTTGGGGTAAAGGAGAAGAACCAGACCAGCTGGAGAAAAAACCCTCAGCGGGTCTAGAATTTGAACATGGACCACAATGGTGGAAGGCGAGCGCTCTCAGCATTGCGCAATCCGTGATTGCATGTGAAAGAGAGAAAATAATGACAGAATCCCTATATACCAATTTTTAAAAGCTATTTAGAGCTCGCACCGGGTTATTTTTGTTCGTTACTACGACCGCGCGGTCACCCCTTAAAAACAGTAACATGTCGTCAGTCTAAATTCTCAGTCAGGTGTCGATGTTAAGATAGCCATACAATTTGAGACACAACTGACAATGGATTGAAATAATTTTAATTGGAAAAGGTCACATATGAGAGACCTGTTCTCTCCCTCTTTATTTTCTTAAGGCCACGTATTTTAAGTGGGAGAATTACAGAAATATCCTCTCTATCTGATCGTAGTTACCTTTTTCCGATCGTATAAAATTAAGCTTTAGTTTTTATTTATTTGTCACATTCGAACCTCTCCATACGGACACCTCTCTAATACGGACAGTTTCCTACATACCGACAAATTTCTTATACATTTCCTCTAAAAAAAACCTCTATAATACGGACCCTCTCTAAAACGGACAACGGACACTAAATCTCGGCCCTAGGGAGCAAATTCATACAACTGTTAACCTCTTTATTACGGACTCTCCGGGCACCAGGTGTCGATAATTTGCGGTATGTACCATTTCCTGTGGGCGGTTACACAAACATTGACACATTGATTCAGATATTCACAAGACACTCACTTTTGGGCCTGATTTTATTTACTAAACGCTCTAAACTATCAGAGTGAGTGACTTCATCATAGTAACCTCTCCAATACAAACACCTCTCTAACACGGACACTTCGCTCTTTCCTTTAGGTGTCTGGATTAGGGAGGTTCGACTGTAATGCTGTTATTTGTTGGGATCCTTCCCCTCACTAACACATTGTGTTTATTTTCAGGAATTAATTTTGGACAAGGTACTTATTTTGCGAGAGACGCCTCTTACTCACTTCGTTACGCAAGGATAGGAGATGCCGGGGGCCGCTACATGTACCTTGCCCGGGTCTTAGTCGGGCAGTATTGTGTAGGCAACCCTGCAATGATAGTGCCTCCCCCAAAGAACCCTTCAAAACCAGAGATATTGTATGAATCAGCGGTTGATAATCTAGTAGACCCATCTATTTTTGTTGTATTTTACGACAATCAGTGTTATCCAGAATACCTTATAACTGTGCAAAAGTAGGCGAAATATTTCTTCACATTGTTACGCCACAGAATATAATTGTTATTTAGAATGTAATACCGTTGCACACAAAATGTAAATTATAGATTTAGCCAAGCCTAAGCTAACCCAGGATAGGCGAGAAATTTGATTTGAGTTTTGCAACTTTGTGGTGAGGTTTTCTGTTAATATTGTTTGGCCTTCTCTTTTGAGATTGAATAACCTGAACCTCGCTTGAGTACGCGATCCAATCGAAACCCAGTACTTGGTCATCGGCCAACTTCAAAAAACCACGTGACTTCGATGAGCTCTAAACTTGGGCCCTTGAAATGGTCACGTGATACTGCTCAGCGGATGCTTTGTTTTGACAGCAACAGATACCCTGGTGTGGACTGCAACGGAAATAAGGAGAAAGAGAAATCAAACGTACACAACATACTCATATCCATTGGTTTGGCATGTTTAAAGTAGCTAAGTCGCGGTTTGCGTATCATGAAACGTATAGGCTAAATTTTTTCAAGTTCGTCGTTTGTAATCCGTGTCAGTCTTCTCCATCTTTAATCATCCTTGTTCCTTTAAGGTTTAGTATTTTTTCTTTGGTGTATTTCTGTCCTAGTTAACTATTATTTCCTTCAATTTAAAGTTAATTTTGTACGTGGCCAAAACAACTCGAAATACCGTGACTGAGCTCCTTTAATTCCGTGGGTGGCTTATCCCACCAGCACGAATGACTTATCAGGGTATTATTTACAACAACTAGGGCGAAAATGGTCTAAACGTCATGACGAAATTTTACATAGTCAGTAAACTAGGACCAATACAGTCACGTTTCAAACTCAGGGTAGTTATAGTTAAGTTACGTTCAAGCATATGTAAGGTGTTAAAACAAAATCAACATGATCTTGTCCCAATGAAAGGCTTTGTCGCTTTTCGCTTAAGAAAGGAAGAAGTAACTGGAAGGCTGCTATTAGAAACCATGGATTTAAAATTTGATTAACAAGTTAACTTTGTAAGGATATTTATAAATTTGTAGCATTTTTTATATGAAAAAAAAGTCGCTTCTCTTTGGCTACAATTAGAAGTTATAATTAATTACTTTAACTGGCAACACTGGGGTTAACTCTCACTGACTGCCTCACGTTAAGTTGACGGGGAAAAAATTCCAGCTTTATAGCAATGCCAGACAAACACTATACACAATTTTTTATCTAATACGTGTAGATTTTAGGTGTATAATGTTAATTAAGGGCAATGAAATTGGTTCTGTTTCTTTTTGTTACATTTATCAGAGTGTCGATCGGAATGAGTTGAAATGCATGCGAGTGTAACACCTGACGCGAGAGTGACGTCCAGTGAAAACCTGTTTTCACCGGTTAAACAACCTCGAAGAAGAGCGGGAATGAATGAGACACGAAGTGAAAAAGTCGAGTGACTTTGAGGCCTCTAAGCTTTTTTTCAAGTCAGAAGAATACATTTGTCGGAAAGTCATCGAGACAAGAGCAAATATTTTACAGAATTTGTATTCAATATTCCACAATTTTGAGAAGGAAAATGGTGTTCAAATCCAGTGATACGGTAAAACCCCGCATATGAGAACCCGGATAACAACCTATTGATTTAAGAAACTACAGGCTGAAATTTGGCATTTAAATATCCAAAAATATAAGGACTTGTTTAGCCTGGCAAAGAAAAGTATATAGGTTCTTATACAGAAAAATCACTCCAGTTTTGATGGCCTAAATTCTGGATTTTAATTGTGTGAGAAATTTCTGACAAAAAGTTATTGTGTATATGTTTTCTTTGCAAACAGGGCAAGCATTTTTAATTTGTTGTTAAAAATGCAAGTGCTAAACCATTATGTATTAGTTGTACAATATTTTCGCCAATGGTTACACCAGGACAACCTCTGCAAAATAAGAACCTATCAACTCTTCAACACCCAAATATTCACCAAAAATACCGTTTTTAACCGTTAAATCAGTTTTTTGGTTACCATGACGCTAAATGGGCCTTAGTTTTGCTGTAAAAACATTTTTTTTTTACCAAAAAGATAGATTTCTCGAAGACAAGTCACGAACATGTACAACATTTTAATTTGGCGCACGCACAAAAGCCAAATTGTGGACTTGTCTTTTTCTTTTTTTTTTTGGCGATTGCCCCTTCCGAATTTGTTCGAAAACAAACTTGGCTTGGCTCTGAGGTCAATAAAGTATTTTTACGAAACATTCCCCAAGAAGGCGAAGATTGCTCTGAAATAATACAACTACAGCTAGCTCAAGCGAATCACTAAGTTTCGACGAATCCTCAAATAAAACAAGAGTTAGTCTCTTTTCCTGTCCTGAAGAAGGATGCATTAAGGACTGGTCAAGAAGTGTTGCGGGGAGGAGAGAGGGGTTGGCCAAAGCAGGGAAGGGGTGGGTCATCAGTTTTTGAGTCATTGGTTATGGGATGCGTGGGTTGTTAAATTTTCAGCTGCCCTTGGGGGTGGGTCATCCTTTTTTATAATGGCAATCGCCACATTTAATTGGCTGGTGTTCATGTATTGTAAAATCTGTAAGAAAGCTAAGAAATCTAACGGAATGAGCGAGTTGTCCCAGTCCAGAAATTTTTAAAATGCTTTGCTCTTTCGACGTGCTGGTCTCTAAGAACACCAAATAACCAACTTGTGCCTACAAGCTATTTATCCATAAGGGTACAGAACTCATGTTAACGGGTCTGGGACTCATAGTCTTGGGCCTGGGACTAGTAGTTTACTGGTTCTGTGAGTCCCAGGACTCACTACAGCCTTTTTCTAGATTGATCACTGTTCCACTAGAAACGAGGCCAGATGCCGAGTGTGTCCTTAATTTTTATGGTCAAGTTTTTTTGAAGAGTTTGCAAACATGACTTTAAACATTATTTTTTTGTAGATGCTTTTGTATCATTGTTAGGAAATCAATCAAAATTATGCCGCCACAAGTTCATACACAAAAGTGACTTTGATGGATTATGCAACCAAAAAAATGTCATGCTTTTTGTACGGGGGTGAGACATGTAATTTTCAACCTTCATCTAAGTGTGGATCGCTCCGTTTTGTGCTAGATGGATATAGTGGGTCATGTATTTGCTATCCACCACATTTTCAATGGCTAAATATTGTTTTCTGGTAATCTAGAACTAAAATGATGTGAAGTTTATATGAAATAATTCATATAATCTAGAACTAAATAATAATCGACGTATCTATGACTGATTTCAAAGACAATGTGCCAGTTTCGTTTCTGGCTTCAACATCGAGGCAACCTTGCTAATTCACCCAAAATTTGTTTACAAAAAGTAAATTTGAGTTTTTCATTTTATTTCATCCTTTTTCCGGGCGGAAAAATCTTTATCATAGACGCCCCAGACTTCTCAGCCGTATAATAAAATGAAGTAAAAGGGACATGATCACTAAAACTTTGCTAGTAACATCAAGCGATAACTCGAGAGAACCTTGTGAAATTGAGATTTCTGTACCCTTATAGCTGGGTAGCTAATAGTGCGTGACATTCCGGGTATTCGAGCCAAACTGTTTATCTGAGAAAAAGTTGTCCCGTCTGCCAGGTTCTACCCTACCTGCCGAGGCCGAGGCGGAAAAACTCGCCAATCCGGGACGCGATCCTCATAAACGGTCAGTTGAATTTTTCAAAGTTCAGCGGAACTATATAAATAGGTCCGCGATATAACGAATGATATTCTTCGCCCCAGGAGTTCCCCAGGAATAGCAAAATACATGCACTCTATGGTAAACAACCGCGATATAACAAGACCTCGTTATATACAGCGATTATATTTTGCCAGTCCCTTGGCCCTTCGAATTCGTTATATCAAGGTTCAACTGTTGCTGGCAAATATTTATGATTTTTTGCATTTCCTTTGTAGCCTTTAGAAGTTTCTTTGTATTGTTATTTTACGTGTCTTTGTGGTTAGTCCAAGGATATGTTTACCCACGTACGATGTTTAGAACAAAGAAAGCTATTATCCTTTGTATTAATTAGAATTACTCCTAACGTGTTCAGGAAAAGTCCCAGTTCGGATTAGCCTTTCAACGTGTTAACATCAAGTTTCTTAAAGTTTCTAACTTACCACTCGTGAAATTCCTCAAGCGGACACAGAAGCCGGTAAGTTTTTGCATCTTTTGTATTTTATAGCTCATTCTGCTCTCGGAACAATTGTTTCTAAGCTTCGTAGTCTTTTTTCTAGTTAGTCTAATTATAGTTTTCGTTATATTTACTTCTTAGTTTTACGAAACTACTTTGGTTATCGCTCTCTACACCAGCAGCGTCTATGCAACGTCTCAACGCGTCGCTTCAATAAACTTTGCCTAAACCGGCTGAAGTCGCAAGTTTTGTTGTAGCGATCGTTTCTAAAGCGCGTATTTGACACGTCTGAAAGACACTTGGAATTCACGTGGTTGACGTCCTGTAAGAAACGTAACGTCTTTCCTCTCACATCAACTGTAAGTGAAGAGTTAGCTCGACTGAATCTCGGGAGGAGGGTTGTCTGAGGGTCCACAATAGGGCTCTCAGATCCCGCTTTCCCGCCCATTTTTTCCTGTTAATCCCGCCATCCCGCTCTTTTTAGCCTGGAAATCCCGATCCCGCCTACTTTACAAAGACGTTTCTGCGTTAATGATTAATTTGTTACATTAATAATTAGTTTAATTATTAACACAGAAACTTTTTAAAAATAGATATCGCATAAAATATCAAAAAAGAATTCAATGGGTAGCAGATAAGTAAGCACAAATGATTCTAACGTCTCTTTCTGTAAACGGTTTATTGCTTTGTTTTCTTTTGTTCACGTATCAGTGAAAGAAAAAGATTGTTCATTCCCATATTCAAGAGATGGCCCATAAACGCACTTGACAGTTTCTTTTAAAGCTTTCAGCGTCTTCACTTTCCTTGAAATCTGGGCTCAGAACTTTTCTTTCCGAATGAAGGCATTCCTGCTTGAACATCCCTTTCGTAATATATGGTGACGGAATTCATAATGCCGCATACTTCGTTCGGGAAATCACTATTACCGCCATTCGGTGAGGCCATCCTGGCCAAAACAAGCCATGCGCTCCGGAAAAGGTGGAAAGACTAGAAAAAGGAGAAAGGATCGGGGGGATTACAGACCCAAACATCGAAAATGTCGGAATGGACAGATGCCATTGATGTCAGGGGTCAACGCAAATGATAGCCCGCGTAGCTTGGCGGTTTAACCTTTTTTTTTTTTAACGCAGCTTTGGCGCTCGTTATAGTGCGGCTTCGCCGCTTAAAAAGCGCCAAGCTAGGCAGGCTACACAAATGGTCGCAATAGGACTCAAAGACCTCATACAGTCTCATGATACTAACGTAGTCCAGCGATAATGCATGCGTTTACAGAACCTGACAGGGTACAGAGCCGTTAATTGCTATTCATTACTTGAAACCTGACACAGCTATACGCACAAAAGGTTCGTTTCTGCCAGCTTGTGGTTTTTGCGCTGGTCAATAACAGTTTATGAGGTCACGTAGGAATTGAAATCCCGTATCCCGCTCTGTTCCCCTTGCGAGTCCCGCACCCCAACCCCATAAAAACATGAAATCCCGCTCCCACTCGTAATTGTAATTCCCGCTTCTCGCCCCTGTTTTCAGCTCAAATCCCAAATATCACGGCGAAGAAAAGCCAAATCCCGCATCCCGCCAAACCTATTGGGAACCCTCTTGTCTGGGGTAATAAAAATGCCACGGCCGATAGTATATGAGAATGAAAATACAAGATCAATTACTACGGATCAGGGACAGAAATTTAGTACATTGGATAAGTACTTAAACATATGCTATCGCGCCGCCATTTTAATTCTTTTCTACTAGACAAGTGTGGAAAAATGTGCGGACGAGACATAGGCCAGTTATAGTAAGTCACTATATGGTTCTTACACTACCCATTTAGTTGATTACTTATATGAACCGCTGAGTCGGTAGCTCGAGGGCTCAATAAGGAACTAAATCACCCAGGGACATCGAAGGCGATCTGCATGTAGCTCTGGGAATTTAGGAATAAAATGCTCTTCAGTGAAGTAGGAGACATTAACTACTGAAAAGAAGCTCTTTAGTGCGTATAATGGCATGCGGACAAACTTCGAGCGCAGCAAGTAGGCCAACTATTTATAATGTCATGTTTCTCTGCGACGAGTGGAAGTCTTCCAAGGGTGGTCTGTCCACTTTCAACAGAGAATTTGCTGTTAATTTGGCAAAAACTACAAGCGACAGCATCAAAGTTCACTGCTACGTGTCTCAAAGCGATGAACTGAGCAGAGAAGATGCCAGGCAACATGGAGTTAACTTGATCACTGCTCGGAGTATCCCTGGATCCGTTGTTCCTCTTGATTCGTTGAAAATTCCACCACCGGAACTTCCGAATCTGGACATTGTTGTAGGCCACGGAAGAAAGTTTGGTACCCCTGCCTATTGTATCGTCCAAAGTGCAAAGTGCAAGTGGATACATTTTGTCCATGTGTTCTGTGAAGACCTTGGAAAGTTCAAAGCAACGCAGAGTGCTGCAGTGGATACAATCGAAGAGAATGAGAAGAAACATAAACGTGAAATTGATCTGTGCAAAGTAGCTGATGTTGTTGTCGCAGTTGGATCACGGCTACAACAGAAATACAGCAATTGTCTTCCACATGTTAAGGTGGAGATCATCACTCCTGGGATTTTTGAAAAGTTTTCAAATGAGTCATCACAGCTGGTCAAAGACAGATTACATGTGGTAAAGAAGAAGTTCAATGTCTTTATGTTTGGACGGGCTAGCTTTGAAGATCTTACCCTCAAAGGTTATGACATTGTTGCAGATGCCATAGGATCCCTTGGCAAAATGTTTGAGCTGACATTTGTTGGCTCATCTCCTGGTGAACACACAAAAATAAGACAATGGTTTCTTGACAACACAAGCATAAGCCTTAACCAAATAACAGTCCGTGGTTATTGCACTGAGCAAGATGAACTTAAGATGATGTACTATGCATCAGACATC
Organism: Orbicella faveolata; assembly: GCF_042242905.1. Classification (NCBI taxonomy): domain Eukaryota; kingdom Metazoa; phylum Cnidaria; class Anthozoa; order Scleractinia; family Merulinidae; genus Orbicella; species Orbicella faveolata. Next base: position 5,401,023 of record NW_028301563.1, on the reverse strand, counting down.
ATTGTCCTCCCTTCACGCACTGAAGGGTTTGGGTTGGTTGCCCTGGAAGCAATTTCTGCTAGTATTCCTGTTCTTGTTGCTGGTGAAACTGGAATAGCTGAAGCTTTACTTGAAGTAGAAGGTGGAAAGTCTGTCATCATTGAATCAGATGACCCTGAAGAGTGGGCTCAAAGGATCCAACAACTGTCCAGGCAAAGTCCAGAAGAGAGAGAAAACAATGCCAAGCTACTCAGAGACAACTACAGTAAAACTTACCCCTGGAGCAATGAATGTCAGAGATTCAACAGGATGATCCAGGGTTTAGTAGAAAGCTTAAATGGTATGTTTACTTACTTAAAGCCTCCCAGTTCCACCATGATCATGACTAAAATACCACACAAGTACATACAAGTAACATATGAGTATATAAGAGTACATACGAGTATATACAAGTACATACGAGTACATAGGAGTGCATACGAGTAACATGCTAAGCCTTGGAGAATTTATGTATGTGGCACAGGCCCATATGTGTGGTATGCACACATGTGTAACACTTGCGCACCCTCGTGTGTGTGCGTAAAACATACCCCATGCACATGTAAAAATGAAATATAAAGATAAAAATGGTACATTTCATGTTTACTACCCTCCTGCTATCTTATGTTGCTCCAATGTATTCGTATATAACCTGTTTATTACCATATGTGTCTGTATGTACTCGTATGTTACTCATATGTAGTCGTATGTACTCGTATGTTGCTTATATTTACTCGTATGTTACTCATATGTACTCGTGTGGTGTTTTAGTCATAATCATTCCACCATTGCTTTTTGTAGGTACATGTACATGTAGCTACACAGCAACATGTTAATCACAGCAGTGTAAAATGTCTGGCTTTCTAAGGTTTTTCGCATAACAGCCACATGCTCAAGGTTTGATGAACCTTTAAGTCAAGGTTTTGAAAATTCCACACCATGGCAGGAGTTTTTATCATATTTATTCAATATTTATTTATTCAATATTTATTTATTTATTTATTTACTCAAAATTTAATGGCCAGTTACAACATAAATAAATAGGAATGAAGTAAAAAGTAAACATAAAAAATAAAAACAAAGCCATATGGATAATCCATTGGGTTGGCGCATTAGTGAGTGCACTCGCCTCCCACCAATGTGGCCCTGTTCATTTCAGGCCGGTGTCATATGGGTTGAGTTTCTTGTTTGTTCTTCCCTTGCTCCAAGGGTTTTCTTCTGGGTTCTCCAGACGTGAACACGGACACCAATATTAAGCCATTTTGTTGCACAAAGCCTGTATTAAGTGGACACTTCAAGGGCTGTTTATCTTTAATAGTGGTCTCAGACTCCTTTAACATTGTTCAGTGATGTTGTTTTAAAGCTATTTATTAGGAGAATATTCAGCTTAACTCCAGAATACCCAGCCACTTATTAGCATCTCATTGAATAAGAATAGCAACTATTGTTATATACCTCATTCTTCAAAGCACACCGGCACATGTAAATAAAGTGGCTGGGTATTCTGAAGTTGCTCTGAATATTCTAGACTGATGCATTGACTGACTGGACATTGTTTTATGAGCAGTCTTTGGTCCATATACTCTGTCCTCTTTATGGCCCCAGTTTTACGAATTTCTGTACACTATACTGCATTTTTATGGACTTAGTACTTACAGTTAGAAAATACTGATTGCAAATTTTCAATACCCTGCAATCAGGCAGGGGCCTTTTGTTAGTTCAATAGGCGAGGAAAAAAGAAGAGAGTGTAGAGGGAAAATCCGGGTTAAGGTGGCTGAACACAGTTTTTGATACCTGTGTTTCATTCACCATTTCCTCTAAAACCCTTGATCCTTCGTTTGCCAAAAATGGCAACAAGCAAGTTAACAACACAAACTTTGGTTTTTTGATGGTTAAGTTGACATATGTGCCATTGCCATGGCAAAATGAATAAATATAAACAGGCCTTTAAAGTCAGTTTTGTTTATTTGTCGAAAATCTAGTCATTAGATTTGCTTTATAATTTACATGCAAGAAGCTTGTAACAATTCTCACAAGTTAACACCATTTTGCTAATAATTTAACAGAGAGATCTTTAATTATCCGTTGTTGAAGGTTCACTGGAATATCTAGAATTTCCTTTGTTAAAGTTCAATTATTTTCAATACTCTAGTTGCTTATTTCCTAAAGTATTTTCGTGCCAAATTTCGTGAAATTCTAATGAGTGGTTCTCAAGGAATAGACGTATTTCCGAGAGTGCAATTTTTCATTCAATCACAATTTTTTGACTTACTATGCATGCGCTGCATTTAACTGGGTTCTTTTGGTAACAAAGAAAAAGCTGAGAATTGCTGGGTTCTTTGCATCGTTACCTCTTCTAACATATCTTTGTAATAAAAGACTAAAGCCATCAATACACCGCGTTTAATTATAGAGAAAAATAGCACAGATATCGCGGGTGTTCAGTAAATAAAATGATCACTCTATTGACAGCATGCTTGTTTTTCGCAATCTTTGCGTGCGCCCTGAATTGCATCAGCAAAAGCGCACATGAAAACTGTGTTCAGCCACCGTTAAATTATCAATTGATATGAGGTGACATGCAGTTGTCAATAAACGTGATGATTTCAAAAGGGTAATAATAATGAGCTATTATTGGACAATATATCAGAACCTGTTTAAAGTGGACACCCTTTATTAAGCACACACTAATGAGGTGTCTGCTTAATACAGGTTTTACTGTAATTACTTTTTACCAAAGTTCCGCAAAGTTTTCAAATGATTTTGCTCAAGAATTTCTTTTCAAGGTGACTTAAGCAGCTTCAATAACTTCAAAAATGAAACATACATGTAGAGAGTGCGAAAGAGAAAGCTAGGGAGTTTGGAATAAATTGCTTTGAGCCCAAATTGTGTTGCTTCGCGAGGTCGGCCACACTTGGACCACACTCAGGAACGCATTATTACAGAAATTATTGTTAGTGTTCAGTGTGATTGTTTGGCTATGAAATTAATGGTCATAATACTGTAGTCTTGAAAATCGTGTGCGGATGTAGGAGTCCACAGCAGAATACTAATTGTGCAATACTGTGAAAAAAATCATGTCATATTTTCATTAATTGAAAAACTGATTTTGTTTCAGTCATGACTTATTTTACAAGTGGAGGTCATCTACAGCCCATAAAAGTAATAAAATCATACAAGTTAACTGACAAATCTCCTTTTTCACTGTTTACTGACTAAATCGATTTTTTTTTAAACAGTTTACTGACTAAATGGTTTTTTTTTTTTTTTTTTTTTTTGTTTACTGTTTACTGACTAGAGCTATACCCCATTGACACACTCATGTAGTTCATAGAGAATTTAACAAAAATTTTCACCAGTCGTCATCACTGGTTCCCTTCATTTGAGGAATTGCCAGCTGGGAGAATCTTTTGTCCAGATGATTTAATTTTATCTGGCTCCCTGGTGGGATATAGGGCCAAAAAAATATCATTGATCATGCATTATTTGCTCAATTCTCTTGACACCTGACAAGTACAGTAGACTCCTTGTTGTATCACTCACTCATTCACTCACTCAATCAATCAATCAATCAATCAATCAACCAATCAACCAACCAACCAACCAATCAATCAATCAACCAACCAACTAACCAATCAATCAGTCAATCAATCAATTTATTAATGTCATGCTTTGGAAGAGGTTGCCCTCAGTATCTGAGCTAGGGGCTCATGTATACATTGCACGACAACAATAACAAAATATAAATGAGCATTAAATGAAATGGATATTTTAGTAAATAAAATTGTAATAGTAAAATTTGAAATATGAAATGATATAAAGTTATATATATAATGGTCAATGGTAGCAAGTTTTCAATTCATCGTTTTATTGCGACAATGCTCTTTCGTATGGACAAACTGATAAAGAATGACCACACTCATCAGGCAATATCAACGAATGACCGTTAAATCACAAGAACTGGCAATTAAAAGCTAAGGTTGCTATGAGATGCAAAAACAGATGCGAGAGTTGCTATGGAGTGTAAAACAAATCATGTGTAACAAAAAGATTGCAATACTTGATCACAAAGTTCTTGAGTAGGTATTTGTTTCTGTGGGGGCATGAACTTGCTAATTCGTTTCACCTGTTTAGGCTTCACAAATTCGTCTTACAGATGATTGCAAACTTCTCAAAACTACATAAATTACATTTGTTGCTAATGTTGTTATAAGGTCTGCACTTCTTAATGATTCTCCACTTGATGGTAAAAGGTTTGTTGTTATCTTTGAGTAACCAAATGTGTTTAGACAGTTCAGTTTCGTTTCTTTTGCTTTGGTGTCGAAAGGATGCTGTGTGGTTTCTGTAGCGCTTGTTAAAATTTGTGGCATGGTATATCCGTCCGTCCGTCCATCCATCCATCCATCCATCCATCCATCCATCCATCCATACCCAGGAATGTGCCTAAAACCTTTACTAGGAATTCCCAAAGCTTGCAATGTTGCATTCCACTTTCAAAAACATTGTGACAGATGATTTCATTGCACTTCATCTAAAGAGAAGTTTGACTTACAAGTGGGAAGAAGCATTAACTACATAGCACATGTACATGGACATGTAAATAGTATAACAATACATGTACATGTTGTAAAAGTTTAAAACTAAATACAGAATACTAGTAAATATTTGAAAATTTGTTCCAATTTGACAGCTTTGAAATTAAGGATTGATGTGGAAACCATGACACCTACAGAACACAACACACAGGATTTTTCAACAGTAGAATTGGGAGGGTCTCAAAATGGTGGGCACCAGGAGGCATCTGTGGCACCTGTGTCATCAGGCCCTACCCAGCCTTCATGTACAGGTGCTGAAGCTCCCCAAGCACCAATAAGTCCCATTCCTACAGAAGAAGAGGTCTTACGTTTACTTGCTTCAAACTACATGCAGACTACACCTCCAAGTTGCAAGGCTGATCGTGATGAGTTTTTGACTTACCTGAAAGAAATGCGAGTTGTTATCACGGGTGTTAAGTTAGGAAGTTTGCTGATAACCATGAAGTGTGATTCACTTGAGATCCTGGAGATATTGTGGGAAGATTATTCATCTGGTCATCTTGGTGAAGTTGTTCAAAGATGTTTTGTTACAGAAGAGATCTTGAAAAAACTGAGCCTTGCAGAGTTGAATCTACAAACAACAATCTCAGAGGAGGAGTATATGGCATGCAAGATGTACTTTGAGAAAGATCCAGCAGAAGGTAAATAGTTTTTAAAATGTTTTAGTTAAATTACTCAGGAATGCACAATGTCAGGAGAAGACTCAGGCTCCTCCGACCATTAAGATAAAAAAAAAAATCAGTTAAGAGGGAAAAACAAACTTCATATTCTACATGTGCCTAGTTTCTTGGTTCAAATAAAGCAACAATAATAGGCATTATATCTCAAAATACCACATGTTACATGGATATGTACATGTAGCATAACAAATGCAGAACTTTGTTAAATAAGCAAATCTTTGCTGACGTCATTGCTTACATTTTTTTCTCATTAACATATGACTTTGCATCACACTAGACATGAATTAACTACAAGCATTTAAAGAGCTTGTGAAACTCAGTAATTGGTGAAAGTTTTGGCTCTTTGGATGTAATATTCAAGGAGAAATTGGCTTTCAAAAACTGTTAAATTTCTGGGTGGCAATAGCACTAATGAGCTCATACATTTGTAAAATTTTGAGTTTTTAAACCTGCGTCGCACAAAAGGTATTCAATGCATCATGATGTTGATGATGATGATGATGATGATGATGATGATGATCTGACCAAAACAGGTGAAACAGATGATAAAGATGACTTAGTATCAGATCATGAAGGTACATGCATGTATATGTGTAAAAACCAGTTAAAAAAAGTCTTTTTTACACAAGTTCCAGGGCTGTGCTCTAGAAGTGCCCAAATGCCACAGGTGACTAACTTTTGCCCTTGGGCGAATGGAAAAAGTTACTTTTAAATTCATATTAGCTTAAGAACTGGGCACCCAGGATTTCATGGCTAGGAACCTTTGGGCTCTTCATAGTTTTTCTTAGACCACAGCCTTGAGTTGTCATAATAAATAATTAGCTGCTCATACTCCGGTGGGGTGGGGGGTACTCCCTACAAAGGCCTACTGTATAGGGGGAGGCTCTGCCCAAAAGGGGTAATTGTTTTTCAGGCTTCAGGTATATCAAGGGGCAGGGAATTCACAAATTGAGGTATATGATCTGGGATGGGGAAATCTGTCATTTAGTTGTTCAAAAAGGCCTTGGATTAATATATGTTGAACAGATGCACCTTCTGGCTGTATCATTTAAATTATTAAGCACTACATGAAATGACAAGAAGATTTCTCTTTTGGGCAATTTATTCGTGATATGGGCCTGTTATGAAAGCATGTCATAATGGTAAGGGGTTGGGCCTCAGGGCAGAGCCTCCCCATTTTAGAATGTATTAGCAGTCTGCATTTTTTTATTACTTGCCCAGTGACATGCACCAATTGAGCTTTCAAAAAGGAATTTAAGTCATTTCAAGAATTATCTAAACTAACAAGTAAATGAAAGCAGGCACATATTCGCTCCATGGTTCTCTTGGTTCTCATGGTTAATTGGTTCTTGTGGTTCTCTGGTTCTCTTGTTCTCAAGGTTCTCTGTTTTTATTTATAATGTGGCAGATACACTCTTTTTAATGCAAAGTGAACTATTGGGATGGTTTAGGGGGCTGCTGTTCGCTAAGGTACTAACACCATAAGGTGTAAACTTTGATGTTTGTTTAATTAATTAATTTCATTTAATCAATTAGCCTTGCGGGAAGAGGGGCTGTGTGGGGTAGGTACCCGAGCGCATTGCGCAAAACGTGTTACACTTACGTTGCTTAGTTAAAAACATGACGAAACTATACAGTATATTTGTTATCGCAAATCTCATGCTACCCTTGTGGTGGTATTATCTTAAGAACAAAAGCAATTTGCTCGAAACGCATGCGCAGGTTAGTTAGCGTCAGTGTTGACCATATGTTAGGTGACATTCCATATGGGATTACACTCAAACGTGGATGCTTATGTAAAACGCATGCGTTCTAGCATTGGTAGTGTGACTCCATTCTGGAGTTCAGATCTGCCCGGTTTTTTTGAGTGATACCACACTCTCGTTTTGACCGGAGATAGCAGCTATAGTCAGTTATCCCCTTTTTAGCGCAAAGAACGCTACTGTGACTGCATATCTTCTGGAATCACCCCTAGCTCGATTCAAGAAATTTCGTCTGCTGTTTTATAACTACTGTGTGTTTGCCAGGGCTGAAATAAAACAAATCGAAACACATTGCTTATCCTTAGCAGCTTGTTTATTTCCTCTTCTTTGAGGGGAGCAAAAAGTTCATATTCAGCCGAAATTTTCCCGCTTTAATTGCATGTAAAACTAGTAAATTTGAGACAGAAGAAACTTTGCTGTTATTGCTGTAGATTCCGTGGCACTTCCTGAAAACACCAATTAATTTCATCAGACTTTGAGGTGACTCGCTCAACGATGAAGGATGTAATTTCGGCCATCTCTACCTTCAATAATTCTCGTTAAAACGCTCCTCTGTTTTATTAATCGACAGTATTGTGTATTAGTTTGACGTGAATAACAACGCGCTTTTCCGTGACTCGACGTGACTATTTGTTAATTAGATTAGTTCTTGTTTATCGGTGAAATTAAAATTTGCGTTTTGAATAAGACAACATCGTTCCTCTTCGAATTTTCATCAGATATTTAACATTATTCTACATTTATCTCCAGCAGTGGGTAAAAAAAAAATACACATCTATTCTTATGTTTTCGAGGAAATAAGGCTATCTTGTTGCATACCTTGGCGAGGAAAACAACAGTATCAAGTTACAAAGGTTTACGTGAGAAGCACAATTGTCGCATTTGCTACTTCTACGAATTTTTGAAATTAAAATGAGCGAAACCCAGAGTAAAACACTACGACAGAATTCAAAACCGTCCTGAGGAGAGCATGCGTGAGCCCGTCATGGTTGGACGTGGTTTCTGAGCGGAGCTTAAGTTTCCTTCTTTTATAATATTTCCTTGGTATTTTCGACCTTAATCACATCTTGGAGTGATGCTATGTAGTGCCAATTTCAATGAAGAAGACTAGTGGGAAACATAAAAGAGGAGAAAGAGGTTCATTGGAAGAAGAAGATAACGTTTCGAAACGATGCAATATGGCGGATAGTGTCGGCGAAGTACCAACTGCTGCAGCCACTCAGCCCGAACCAAACCTAATTGACATCAAGGAGATGCTAGTTGAAATACAAACTACAGTTGCAACGATACTCAGGGAAAACCAAGAACTGAAGCAAGAAATTCTAGAGCTGAAATCCGCCCTAAATGCCAACCAAAGGGAAACGGAGAAGCTTAAAACGAAACTTACCAAAGCCGAGAAAGCAAATGACACGTTGAGGAACGAGCTTAACCACACAAGAATGAAACTAAAAGATCATACTGAAGAAATGAATAACTTAGAAGAAAAATATGACGACCTGGAGCAATATTCTCGTAAGAATTCGTTGGAAATTTTGGGCGTACCTGAAGGCGCGTACACATCAACCGACGAAGTTGTTATCCGTATTGGAGAAGCCATAAACGTCGATATCAAACCGGAAGATATAGAAATATCACACAAACTGAAAAGAAAAACCACTAAACCCGTAATTGTCAAATTCGTGAGCCACAAAGTAAAATCTCTTCTCTACAAAGCGAGAACCAAGCTTAAAAACGTGAAAACCTCTGACGTATTTCCAAGCTATGCTTTCGCGTCTCGAGAAGACCAGCGTATATTCATCAACGAGAATCTTACGAATTATCGAAGAGAGCTTTTCTGGAAAGCAAACAAGATGAAGAAAGATAACATGATTACCAGCACTTGGACAATGGATGGAAAAATATTCGTAAAGACATCGCCGAGCGGAGCACCGGTAAGGATTTATTGCGTAGAGGACTTAGACGATCTCTAAACTGTGTTAATATCAAAGGACTGCTAAATAAAAGAAGGGACTACGGACTGGATTGCTAAGCGAAGGAACTCCTAAAATAGGTCTGTTTTTTAAATTCATTATTGGTAATTTTTTTGTTTTGTTTTGTTTTGTTTTGGTGCTTACAATTGTTAATACGAGGGGGAATGCGAACCGAATTTTTTATTCCAAAAATCTATCCTTAAATGCATAAATTACACCTACACAAATGTTCGGTAATTTCATTGAATGTGAGAGGTCTCAGAGATACGGTTAAGAGAAGGAGCATTTTTACGTATTTGAAAGATCAGGAGGCCAATTTTTATTTTCTGCAAGAAACGTTTTCCAAAGTAAGCGACGAAGCCGTTTGGAGAAATGAATGGGGAGGTGAAATTTACTTTTCTCACGGGACTTCTCATAGCAAAGGTGTTTGTATCTTGATTAATCGAACGGTAAAAGAAAAAGTGACCTTCACATCCAGTGACGCGGACGGTAGAATAATCTTAATCAACCTCACTTACAACGGTCTAAAATTGTCATTTTGTAATATATACGCGCCCAACGACCACACACAACAAGTAAGTTTCATTCAAGAACTAAATTGTCTCTTAATTGACAAATCGGAAATTACAACTCTTATAGTAGGAGGTGATTGGAATTGTACGCTATCTAAAAAAGACAAAAAAGGTGGTTCTCCTTGGAGGCCAACAGCATATAGGAATTTGGTAAATATCACCATGGATACCCTTGACCTTGTCGACATACAAAGAACTCGTTATCCGAATGTTAACAAGTTCTCTTACAGGTCTAAAACGTTAGGCGTGAAATCAAGGATAGACTTCTTTTTAATATCCAAGCACTTGACAAAATTTGTTAAAAAAGTGGACATCCAAACCTCAATAGCACCAGATCACAACACGATATTATTATCATTGTCGTGGCCGAACGAGAATCCTCGAGGACCGGGTTTTTGGAAATTCAATAATTCTCTATTAGAGGACAAGGAATACAAAACCAAAATTCTAGAATTATATCCTCAGCTTCGCGAAAAATATAATTATGTAAATGACCAACAGCTGTTTTGGGAACTGATTAAAATGGAAATAAGAAGCACAACGATTTCGTTCTCTAAAGGAAAAGCACAGGCGATTCGTAAGCATGAAGTGGAGATCAAACAACAACTTGATGAGCTGGATAAAATAATCTGCAATAGCCAGAACCTTGATAACATTGACGGAATTCTTAAACAATATGATGACCTCAAAAAAGAACTCCAACATCAATATAATAATAAAGGTAAATCTGCAATCTTCAGATCTAAATGCCGCTGGGTAGAAGAGGGCGAAAAAGCCACAAAATACTTTTTTAATTTAGAAAAAAGGAACTATAATAGAAAAACTATCAACGAAATTAAATTGGAAAATGATGAAACAACTACTGATGAAACACAAATTCTATCAATGATCCGAATATATTATAGTAATTTGTATAATTCTCAAACAACAGATGCACAGGATAGCTTTGAAATGTTTACCGAAAGCATGGAAATTCCTAAACTAGACGATGCAGAAAGAGATGCTTTAGACGGTCCTTTGACTTACGGAGAATGTAAAAAATCATTGGAGACTTTTGAAAACGGAAAATCACCAGGCGAGGATGGTTTTACCGTAGAATTTTATAAGCATTTCTTTGATCTTGTAGGAGCAGATCTATTAGCAAGCCTGAATGGAGCATACGAGCATGGGAGGTTATCGGTCTCTCAGCGTAGAGGCATAATTACGCTTTTACCGAAAGACGACGCTGAATTATTGCTTTTACAGAATTGGCGACCAATCACTTTACTTAATGTGGATTACAAAATTGCATCAAAAGCCATCGCAAGGCGAATTGAGCCAATGCTCTCAAAACTCGTACATCCGGACCAAACGGGCTTCATAAAAGGAAGATATATTGGAGAAAATGTAAGATTAATAAGTGATATTATGGAGCAAACTCAGGTGAACAACACTCCAGGTATATTAATATCAGTTGATTTTAAAAAAGCTTTTGACTCACTGGAATGGTCTTGTATTCAAAGTGCTCTCAAAAAATTCAATTTCGGTGATAGCTTAAGAAAATGGATCGAGATCTTCTACATGGACATAGAAAGCGCAGCTTTGAACAACGGTTTTGCAACGGACTGGTTTAAACCCTCTAGAGGAGTTAGACAAGGATGCCCACTCTCGCCATATCTGTTTATCCTGACAGCAGAAATACTATCAAACAAAATAAGACAAAACTCAACCATAAAAGGAATCAGAATTTTTGGCTCAGAGATCAAACTAAGCCAATTTGCAGACGATACCAACTTATTTTGTGCTGATGTGGCTTCTGCTGAACAAGCCCTGAAAACTATGAGTGCTTTTGGGAATTTCTCTGGATTAGTGCTCAACGTAGAGAAAACAAAAGCATTCTGGTTAGGGAAATGGTTGAATAATAGAACCAAACCACTAGGGATGAAATGGATGAATACTCCCACAAAATTACTAGGAATCTATATTTCCTATGACGAAAAAGGTAATAACCAGATGAACTTTAATTTGAAAGTACAAAAACTGCAGACAAATTTAGACATTTGGAAATCGAGAGGATTAACACTCTATGGAAAAGTACTGATAATTAAATCTTTGGGGTTATCTAACTTAATATACTCAATTTCAAATGTTAACGTCCCTAAGGAAATCGTGCCAATGGTAAAAGATAAAATGTTTCGTTTCCTTTGGAAAAATAAGAAGGACAAAATAAAACGGACTAGTATGTACCAAGACCTTTCCTCGGGAGGCTTACGGATGGTTGACATCGAACTTACGATAAAATCGCTCAGACTTGCATGGATCAAAAGACTTCTCTTTAGAGATAACTGCAATTGGAAAGTAGTACCGGACTATTTTTTTAACAAACACGGAGGTCTCAATTTCCTGCTTCGATGTAACTACGATGTCAAATATTTAGGGCACATTCCAACATTCTACAGAGACATACTTATTGCATTTGATGAAATCAAGACTCTGTACAATTATGATCAAGGAACCGAAACCATTCTCTTTAATAACAAAGAAATCTTAGTTGATGGAAAACCGCTATTTATAAGGGAATGGTTTGTCAAGGGTATCCACACAATCCAACAGCTTTTTAATGAAAACGGTCAATACCTAACTTTTCAAGAATTTCATGCTAAATATCATTGTAACACAAATTTTCTCCAGTTCTATCAAATCTTGAGTGCAATTCCTGTGAGCTTGAAGAACAGAGCGCGAGTCCTAGGGCAAAACTCGATCTTTAATTATAGAGAAAACTGGAAATCTTTTTTACTGAACGAAACTAATCAAATCAATTTTGAAACGTATAAGGCAAGAGACTATTACCGCCTACTTCTTGTTAAGAAACACCAATCACCTCATACTGGCCCGGAAAGATGGAAAAGAGATATTTCAATAGACACAGAGAATTGGACAGATGTCTTTAAAATGGCTTCAAAAACATGCAAAGAAAATAAGTTGAAAGAATTTCAATTCAAACTTATCCATAGGATTGTCATTACAAAGAAAGAACTCTTCAGATATGGGATAAATACAGACAGTGACTGCATCTACTGTGGTGAGCCAGACTCTATAAATCACACCTTTATCGACTGCGAATTTACAAAAGCCTTCACATGCAAAGTCATCAATTGGTTTAACACTCAGAATGGTTCAAACTTTAAGCCAGATACAAAAGAAACGCTTTTCGCCACCTTTAAACACCCAACATATATGGAGCTAGTGAGAAAATTCAATTACACCCTCCTTTTTATGAATTTCTATGTGTATATAAGTAAACTAAACAACAGTTCGCTTGTACTACCCGAATTTATTGCTAGAATCAACTATAAATACAAAGTTGAAAATTTGTAAATTAACACCGAAAAAGTACTCGTAACGTAACAATGCTCGTCACAAACTTTATAGACTAAGTTACTTTTAATTGTATTAAATCAAGATTAGAAACTGTTCCTCCTCCCCCTTCCCCGCGCTACGAGTTGTTTGTTTGCTTTTTTGCTTATTTTGTAATTTTACGTTTTCCTTTCCTTTTATTGTTTTTTTCTTTCTCTTTTTATTTCTGTTTCTTGCTTTTTATCCTGTTTAATTTAATTGTAGCTAATGTGTGCTGTCAGAATTAATTAATTATTTTATGTTATTCGTTTTCCTAATGTAAGTAACACCTGATGTAAATAAGTAATGTACATTGTAGTATCGGAGTAGCCATGCCAGAGTACTTTGTTATTGTAATTTTTGTAATTTGTGATACGTGTAATTTGTTAAGACGTGTTACTTTAAATAATAATAATAATAATAATAATAATAATAAAATAAATAAATAAAAAAAAAAAAAAAAAAAAAAAAAAAACCGTCCTGAAAAAAGGTAATTGTAAGTTAGTTTTGGGCCTTGAAAGAAAATACAAACATGAAACATACACACTGCTAAGATTATGCCTTATCACGTTTTTGTCTGCTCATATTCTGCAAAGGGGAAAAGGCCTAGTTAACAACCAAGGGAGAGAACGGTAGGGGTGAGGACCTGTGTAACTACTGTATCAGAGTTGTAAATTGCACTCTGCACTATCTGAAATTGTCTCACTGGTTTTGTAAGAATGTTGTTTCCGGCCGAGGCTAAATATTCTTATTTTTCGGCCGATGTTAGGCTGAAAATATTCTTGTGAATATTCTTAGATTTTAAAGTATGACATTTCTGTTTTCGAATGTATCTGGTGTCTGGATGGTGTTAAAGTAATTTTGGAGCCAGCCAGCAGGAATTAAAGCCTGTATGACGCAAATAACTTCTTGCAGAAATGTTACTAGCATCGTACATACGGCTAGCGCTGTTATTGTTGCTCTTTGGCAAGTTTTGCCGTTTAGAGAAGGTGAGAATTATATACAGTTTAGTTAAACACATATAATTGTATTGTATTTACGAATTTTCAAAACACAAAATTATATTCTTTTCAACATCTCAGCCTCGATTTTCTTCTTAAAATATTTTTGAAATAACGCAAATTTCAACCTCGATATTCTTATTTCAAAAAAGTGTATTCTGCTCAGCTGATAAAAACTGATCTGCATGCAGTGAGTAGGCTTGGACTGTTAGGAAATTTATGTTGACACAAACATAACAAACCATTTATAGTTTCGCAGGTGGCATTGTGTTTTATTATTGTTTTAATTAAAACTACCAGGGGAAGAATATTACAATTGTTTTGGCGTTTTCACATCGCAAAACGTTTGAATGTGACTTATTTTGTGATCTATACTCAGATGATTTTGCTTTATGTGATGTTTTTATAAACTGGACTAACTGCTGGTCATTGTGGTACAGCAAGGGAAGAGTCCACCACTTCTCACAAACAGCCACACTCTTTAAAGATTTCAAAATAGCATTGCTGTAATGAAATTTACGTGCTGGAGTATTCAGTGACTTTCATCGAGAATGCCACGATGATTTCAATTAGTTACGTTCATCGAGAGACAATGATTTGGCCGAAAAATAATAACCTACAAAGAAAGGTTATCTAAAACGATTTTATGAGGGGACTACCATATGAAACCTGGGCTCATAGCTTATAAAAATATTTATGTATAAGAAAGGAAGAAGAAAAACTCATTCTTTAAACCTGGTTAGGAGCAGGGTACATTTTTGAAATAAAATTAGAATGAAATTGCGAAGGGAAGTATAATTTTCAAATGAAATTATTCTAGGGATACAGCTTCCATAGCTACAGTCTTGTTTAAAAGCCACAGCCCTCCCCCGCCGGGACGTAGTTGAAGACCACCAAAGCACAAAAGCTGAAACTATTTTATACAGCTGTTAGAATAATAAAGTGATGAACCTTTTCTTCACCCGATATACAGCGCTGAAATACTTGTTGCAGATATTTCAGAGGAGGAAAAAATGCAACATTGTTTTAACAGTTTTTATCGACCTTGTAAGTATAATGTTACAGTTATTAATTGACTAGTTAATTTTATATCCTTACATCCAAGAAAACAAGAAAGCCGCAAGTTCTGCTGAGAAGGACCAGGAAAATAACACAGAGAGTGGTGGTGCCTCTAATGAGAATCGTCGCCGTAGCGACCTATTATGTAAGTCTGAGCGATCCACCTGGCAAAAGGTACAACCGCGCAGTCAGCATTCAAGAGCACAAAGAGAAGGTATTATCAGTCACGAGTGTTGATAAAAGAGTACATAATGATTTACATTCCCGAGACTTCCTGATGTTTTTAATGGTAAATTATTTATTAGTTTGTTTTTGTCTAGGTTCCTTCGTCTGCGCAGTCGCTCCTGTTAGTTGCAGTAGTTCACGTTTTATCTCACATTGAAGTGATGAATGACTATTTTCTCGGTCAAATGGAAAATGGGTGCACAGGAACTAAATTTATCTAGCGGTGTTATTTTTTATAATGCGTTAGACTGACTAGATTTTTGTCGCCATGCAGGGAAATAGCAATATACTTGAAGTAAGACGTAATGTTTATAACTGGTTGGGTCTCGTCTGATTTGACCAATCGAAATTCAGGGCACTTGGGTGCGGAATTGTTATTGGAAATGCTAGATTACCTCCGGCATGTGATGCGATTTCCATTACCCAACCACTCCCTCTTCCCCAAAATTTCAAAAGTTTAGTAGCAGTTTCTTCAGGAGGTAACAACTATTTCGAAGCATTTTTTAGCATACTTAAAAAGAAAGGTCTCCGTGGCCATACGTCTTGAATGTTCGTTTTTCAAAAGGAGACGATTTTCAGTATTATGACAAGCAACCAGGTGAGAGAAGTGGTCTGAAATCGGCACTTATTCTATTTCAGCACAAGGGCCAGGAGGTGGAAGTCGAAACAATGCGACTACGGCTAGAGCCCCTCGCGGAAGAGCCCAAAGTCGGGGCAGTAGAGGGACGTCAAATCGATCAGATCCTTACCGAAATGAACCAAGTGAAGGAGCTGGTAGACGTTGTCACAGTGAGGATGGTCATGGAAGAAGGGGAAAGCGAGGACGCGGCTATGACGGTGCACGAGGAAAGTCCAGAGGAAGGGGAGGTGAGAAACAGAGTGCGGTATGGCCACGCACTTTGAACGGAAAACGTACCTCAATACTGTCGACGGCAGGTATTCGCGGTAATGACTGAACATCTCGAGGAGTACGTGAAAATAAAACGGACTATTATATACCATAAAATTGTTGGCAAATTGATATTTTCAGGTCTCAGTACAGTTCTTACAGTTAGTAGCGGCGACAATTTCTTTTTACTGATCACTTTCTCAGTTCTCATGACATTTCCATCATGAGTCTGAATTGATGCTGTGTGAACGAACTATTAAGAATCCCAACTGGGTAGTCACTTCATGAATGAGGGAAACGAAGCAAAAGGCGTCATTAAACCATAAACCTCAATAGTACAGGAGATTCTCGTTGATACCACTACCGGTGTGATATAAGATCTCAGTCGGGGTACACGGGGTAGGCTCAAATTATAGCCCTTTCAGCATGTCATGCTAAAAGGATACGAGTTAATTTTGTCTGCCATCGACTCTTGTCTGCAGTAGAATAAATATTATCAGTATTCGCAGTAGCTAGACAGAGTTTTAAAAAAGGTTACCATTTGGTATTGCCACTTGTCAAGTATTTTTGGGTGGAGACACCTTTTGTTCTCCGTTTGCTGGTAGCAGGGTAACGCGTAGCGGCGTAGGGAATCAAATTTTTTTTTTCTTACTTCTTTTTGAGAACAGGACCTACTTACCAACGTGGAGCTGGGCCCCCCGACCCCGTGTCCTTGGGATTTACCCAGCCAGACATCAAGTACGAGTGGAACAAGTTGTATGTGTTAGGTTTGCACCACAGGACAACACGTGACGGAATAAAGAACTACATCGAGAGAATCAGCGGTTATGATGTAAAGGACGTGAAATGGTTTAAGCCAAATGGAAAAGCCATTGTTACACTGCAAACTAAAAAAATTTCAGGTAAATTGTTACCCTGGCAGCGTTTGAAAGTTGCATGCAAAAAAAAAAAATTCACACTATCCATCCAAATTTAATAGAAATTCTGCGTCATATCTGGCTGAGTAAGAAATAAACCTTTGTCCTAACCTGTTTTAACAGCAGTTAGTTCCATATCTCGGTTAACGTCACCCCTGCTTTAAGTAAATTTATTATATTTGTTGCTTCAACGCAAACGCCACGGTAAAATTGAACAATGCTGATTGTAAGTTGCTTCTGTGCCAGCAATAAAAATACACACATGCCCTACCATTAAGACCAGTCAAGGTTTCTGTCCGTGCATATTTGGCAAGGAGTTAGGCCCAGGCTGACTACCAAAGTCAGACAAATCCGGAAGTGGGCAAGGGTGGGGACCTTCATGACTACTAGCTGTCATTGCTGTATACATTACAAACTGCACGATATGAGATTGTCTCACTAGTTACTACTTTGGTAATGGTAATTTTTTCAGATTTTGCGAAGATTGTCAGAGAAGCGGCGAAAAAGCCAGTTGATGGTGTAAACGTGTTAATTGAAAGAGCACCCGAATGTAAGAGCATATATGTCAGCGGATTTTTGGAAAACACATCACAAGAGCAAGTGGAAACGTACTTTGACGAAATTGGTTCCCTGGAGAACGTTGTCTTCAATCCAGCCTGGGACAAAGAAGGGAAGGACAAGAGAGCTATTGTGTATTTCAAAGAAAAGAAAAGTAAGTCCAAAAAAAGAAACTAGGTAAATTATGATTATGATTAATGATTAAAGCTAGTTTCAGTGGCGGACCTAGGGAAAGGGCCCGGGGGGGCCCAGCCCCCTCCCCCCTTATTTTGGGTAAAAAAACAAGGAAGAAATCACAGAAGGAAGAAAAGCTGGCAGGGCAAGCAAGACAACTCCCCCCCCCCCCCCCCCCCGCCATGTTTTTACATGCAGGTGACTAACAACGACAAGGCAATTTTGTTAACAAATGAATTAACACTTTTCTTATGGATCGGATGGATCCCGCTAATACTTAGATTCAATCAGTCCCTCATCCTATGTCAGAACTATCCTTTCGCTCAATGTAAAGAGACAGAATGCAAATCCGTTTAGAATCGTGAAAAGTCTCTGTCGTACGTTGTTCCGGTTCTTTGACTGAAACACGATTTTCGGTCATTTAAGAGACGGCTTAGAGACTTATTTCGATGACGTATTTAATTAAGGCATTTTTTCACTCATTAGTCCTTTTGTTTAATTACGTTCGCGGTGCTAAATTAAGAACAAAAGAAAGGATGAAATATATTCAAGATTATTATTTTGGTCGTAACGTGAAGATTGGATATAGATATTTGCCATTCTGCATGGTTTTGTATTAAATGCTCGACGCTAATTCGAATTTTTACGTAAGTTGCGTGGTTGCCCTTTTTAGTGCTCTGACGTCAAATTTTTAAAGAAAGCGCTCGTGGCAATTTAAAACATTAAAATTGCTGATGTATGTATCCGATTTTCTCCGACAATTTAATAGTGTGCTGTAACTTACGTTCTTGTCTACAGGTGTAAAGAAATCTACTAAGAAGGACCAATTCATTGATGGTAAGCCTTTGCATGTAGAGGCTTTCTACCCTTTTATGGGAACACTAGTGCCAGTTGACCAACCAACAAGACGATCGCGGCCTACATCAGGTGACATCCAAGCAGCTGGACAGCATCAATTTTACAAAGCTGTAGACAAGGACATCATGGAATTTTTAATGAAATCCAATCAAGAGGAAAAATTGAGAGGACTTCTATATTCGGACGAACAAGCTCGCGTAAAGTGGACAAATGAAGAAGGATACGTTCTCGTAAAACACGACGCACCGGGAAATAAGGTGGACAAGGAATTTGATGAGAACACTTGGAAAAACTGCTGCTCAAAAATAATTGACAGCTTTATTGACAGTTGTGCTGCGAAAGAATTTCCAGTCGAAGAGGACATTTGGGAAGCAGTAGCCGATCAGTTGCCACAGATGGAAAGAATCCTTCCTAAGTTCACAGCGCAAGTTAAGCTGTTGAAGGAATCTCATACAGTTAAATTGATTTGCCAGGAATCTAATATGTCAGATTTTGCAGAAAAGCTCTCAGATCGGTTAAAAGCCATCAAACAAGAAGAACTTGAGAAAAAGTTAGAGCAGAAGACGTTGACTGACATATCGAGTGAAAAACTACAACTTCTACAAAATGCCAGAATCGAAGACATTTTGAAGAAAGAGTTTCATCAAGATCTTCAAGTAAAGATCGACTTGAGCAACAAAAATCTGGTAATAAAGACGCCTAAAGGACACATGACATCTGTCATGCCTTATCTCAGACAACGCCTGGAGGAAATTGACCAATACGCCATAGCCATGCCCCCAGAAATCTTAGACATCTTGAAAACAAAGGTTGGGAAAAGAAAGATGACTAATGAACTGCAAGGATGTGCTTTTAACGTTGATGAAAAAAACAAAAAAGTCATCCTTCTTGGACGGACACCTTCTGAAACCAAGCAAGGGAGAAAAACGACAAAAAGCGGGCTAATAAGCGATCGCAATCTTTCAGTTGTCGACTCAGATAATGACCTGATGCGTTCAAAAAACTGGGACGATCTCTGCAAGAAAATGGTCAAACGCCTGACGATCCGCCACAAACGTGAATTAACTTGCATAGCAGTCTTTGGGTTCAAAGAAGATGTCACAGAGGCCGTAAAGAAAATGAGAGATTTTCTCAACGAGAAGAAAGCAACAGAGGGCCAGTTCCGACTCGATTCGTCGATTCATCAAAAATTCTTTAATGATTATTACACGGATGATCTTCAGGCAATCGAAGAAGAACTGACCTACTATGCAGTCAAGATTTCTTTACATGAAAGAGGGGGCTTAATCAGATTCTCAGGAACTGAAGAGGGTGTCAGAGAGGTCGAGGAGAGGATGTACGCTCTACAAGACGAAATAAGGGAGAAAAGTTTCATCATGTCCACCCCTGGCATGCGAAACTTCTTGGCCCAGGATGAAGGAAAACGGTTGATTGAAACCGTGGAACGAGATTGCAAGTGTGTCATTGAGATAACAACAGAAACCGAGAAACAGGCTGAAGAAGACGAAAGTGACAGTGATGCGTCATTCAGTAACAGTACTGATGACGAAGAGGAACTCGATGAAGAAGACACCTTCTTCACCTCAGAGCGGAAAAAGATGTCCTGGAGGACGGGGAATATCGAAGAAGAACAGGTTTGTTGAATGGCGTCCATCATGCCAAACCAGCAATGCCCATCGCCCCTGGGCAACCCCTGGGCATTAGCTAGCAGTTCGTGAAACAAATAAAAAGGCATGCCAAGCTAGGTCCGCTGGCAAAATGTTCCCCAATATTGCAAGATCTAGCCGATCATTTTTACCATCTCATGGTGACCTCTTACAGATAGATGGCCATGCATCACAATTTAATTGTTTGGTCACTGGAACAGAAGCCAGGAGTCTTTTATGTAAAAGTTAAGAGGCCATTAAAAATCCCGTCCCTTGGATTGCGAACGTGAGCAATCACCCAACTAGATGAGTAAATCTTTATTGCTAACTAATGCCCAGGAAGGATGGTTATTGCTTAAGTAATTGATTAGTTTAGGTCTTCCGGGTTCCTAGGCCCAGGGTGAATAAATTGGCCTGCTAGTGTAACAACTGGAAGAAAGGTCATTGTCGGGAATACTTCACATGTTGCTAAGCACCGGTCCATTTATGGTGCTTCGCTGGTCCCAAAAGGAAGGTCGTTAATTACTTGCCATTTCTGATAGCCATATGTTTACACACTTGAACTTTCAAAGCTCGCTTACACATCTGTATTATATGAATAGAGAGATTAATTTCTGTAAAACAACGGAGGTGCTGAGTCGATGGAGCACGTAAAACACATTTGTTGGGACGAAAGGCAAGAAACAGGCCAGAAACATCAATCAGCTTTTCTTACTACGATTATCAATTGAGTAAAGCGGGACGAAAGTTTGGTCACCAAGTTTTAACGTAAAATCGTGTTGTTGTCACGGGCAACTTACCTCGTTTCCGTTGGTAACAATATCAACAGCCGTTGGTCGCCTGTCGCGTCGCCTACAATTTCGCGCGCTTTGCTGTCAATTGACGTCAAAGGCCGACAAGTTGCCAATGGATACGGAGCCAGTTGCTCGTGACAACAACACGATTTTTACGTTAAAACTTGGTGACCAAACTTTCGTCCGCCTTACTCAACTGATAATCGTAGTAACTGAATTACCTACGTCAGTTTATTTACCATTATCATCGTCAAGTTAGTAATCAACTTTGTGCCGTCTCTTAATCGTGCTCTAGGCTGACGTGTTAGTGTGCTCTGTGGGGTCAAAGTTCAATCTTAGCATTGGTGCGATTGCAAATGCCATGAGCAAAGCTGCCGGTCCAGCTTTACAGGACGAGTTGAAGAAGTTGAAAGAGACGACAGCTGATATGGGTGACATTGTTCACACGGGCCCTGGAAACCTGCCCTGCCGTTACGTTATTCACTGTGTATGTTGCCCGTGGAAAGGACATGCTGAGCAAGAAGAGGTCAGGATAAGAATATTCTCGTGCCTGAATGAGATCATTTTATTGGCAGGGTCGTAAAACTTGGCTGCAGTTTTAGTTTTACCATAGGTCTTCTAAAAATGACGAGGTTGTTTCTAGAAATGACAAGGACTCCAGGCTTAAGACACGGAACATTGTGTATTGTTGAGACAATTCTAAGACTCACAGTGCGTTCCTTTGGGATCATCTGGATCAGGATTAGTGATGCGAGATCACTCCGATAATGTTGGAGTCGACGAATTCTCTCTGGGGAAGGATTCATCGGTTCCTTTGATGCACCCTGATCCGAGTGATCTCGATCATTGATCCTGATCCGGATGATCCCAAAGTGACGCACCCTTAAATTACCTACCAGAAATGAATCAGTGAAAAGCAGCCTGGAGCTTGCTAAATGAATTCAAGGGCTTATTCCTTAATGACATTTGTTGTTTTCATCCACAGATTCTAAGGGAACTGTTTCGAAAGTGCTTTGACAAGGCGTCCGAATTGGGTGCTTGCTCAATTGCTTTACCACTTGTAGGGACTGGTAACCTTGGTTTCCCGTATGAAACCGCCGTCCATATTATGATCCAGGCAGCTGTTGACTACAGTCAGGCAAATCCAGAGTCACCCTTAGAGGAGTTTCGGTTTATAGTGTTCGGCGGTGATCAGAAAGGAATTACAGCTTTCCATGAGACGTTTGCAGAGTTCAAGAAGGGACATATGCCAGTGCTTAAGCCTCGAAAGCGAGAAGCTAATAAGAACAAACCAATTCCTGTTGGATCCGATTTCAAATGCAAAGCAGTTCGCATCGGAAACATCGAGTTGAAGGTCGTGAAAGGAGACATCACCAAGGAAAGATCCGATGCAATCTGTAATGTAGTCACTCAAGATCTTGACATGAGCAGTGGAAATTTAAGCAAAGTCATCTCTACAGCCTGTGGTAGCACAGTCCAAGAGAAGTTAAAGTTGAAAGCTCCTCAGCGTCCAGGATCTGTTGTGACCACTTCTGCTGGACACTTGTGTGCGAGACATATCGTGCATATGGTTGTGCGGTCTGGAACAAAGCATCATCTTCAAACATGCGTGGAGAAAGCTCTCAAAGAAGTCGATTCCTTAGGCTTGGTGTCAGTGTCCGTTCCAGCGGTTGGTAGTGGTGGACTGGGACGGACAGCTGAAGACTCAGCAAAGGTGGTCTTCGGAGCAATCCGCGCACTCCTGACCAAGAGACCTTTTAGTTCACTTCGTGAGGTACGAGTTGTAGTCTTTGACCCTTCCCTTGTTGGTGCATTCGTGGTCGAGTTGGATGCAATGCAGCAAGAAAATTTGGGCTCCTGCCAGCGCGAAGACGACGACGAAGACGATGATGATGATGGTGAAGAGGGTTTGGAAGCTTGTCTGGCTTCAGCTGATGAGTTAACGAAGAAGTATTGTTACAAAAAGGTCATTGTGATTGGGCGGGAAAAGTCACTTGATGAAGCTATGACAGCCTTAAAGGACGGAGTCGCCAGTGCCTGCAATAAGCCACGTGTCATCAAACACGAAATCATTAGTCGTTTTCCAAGACGTTGTATACGGGAACTGAAGCGAATGTCGCGCGCTCAAGATGTGAAATTTGACCAACCAGAGCCAGATACTATTACACTGGAAGGGCTTCCCAAAGATGTGATGGAAATGAACTCAGAGGTATCAAATGCCATCCAGGTACAGATGGAAAGAGAGCACAAAGAAGAGCGTGCGGATCAGATTTCTAAAACTGTTCAGTGGTATTTGGTCAATCCAGCTGGAAAACTCGACCCCTTTGATAAAATAGCCAACAATGATATAGAATCAGCTTATAAAGCAAAGAAACCATCGCTTTTATTCGCACATCAGAATCTGAAGGCTGAGATAAACTTTGGAAACAAAGAGGTCACGTTCTTGAGAACGGGTGCTGTCAAAAGGGTCCTTCGTAAAGATGGTAAGAACACGGTGGGGAGTTCACTTTTTAATTACAAAACACATAAATTTCACAGTCATACATTAATGCCCATACAAAGTCCGGCTTTTTCTCATTGATTTCCTTTTTATGCTAAAATTACTAAAATAACTGTTGATATATATGTGTCATCGTTGACAACCTTGGGAAGCCTTCACCGGTGATCATCCATAAATTTTCAAAATACTTTGAGTGATGGCAACTGTCAATCGTTTTCAATTTCTTTGTCTGTGCTTTCATAATCTCTGTACTCTCTCACATTTTGGCACAAAACGAGAATGTAATAACATGCTATCAGTTAATGTTACAATGTCGAAATTAGATTTCTCTGGAGCAACGTTTCAGAACTCGAGTTTACCAATGGTTACATGCCTTCCGATGTTTTTCACCGACTCAGGCATGTCGTTTCCAGCTTTGTACTGATGACGTGAATTTCCGCGCTTCTTACATTTTAACAGCATCATTTGTTGTAATAACTACTGACAACACTTACGAAAGGACCTGTGGTTGATAACAGCTCTCTTCTGATTTACTTAAAACAGTGTTACCTCTTCCTGCTGAATGGGATCCTCAGCCTCGTGACGAAAGTGGAAAAGAGGAGGTTCTTCATTTGGTCAATCTTGCACAGGACACCTACGAATATAAAACGGTTCAAAAGATGTTCCATCAATCAATGCGAGGGAAAGCTTCCATCACTAGCATTGAGAGAATTCAAAACCCATCGATGTTTCATTCATATATGCTGAGGAAACAGACCATGGATGAAAAGAACGGGACTCTTGAAAACGAACTGCAACTGTTCCATGGAACGAAACCCGACAGCGTGAAATCCATCAATGTGCAGGGATTTAACAGGAGTTTGTGCGGAATTCACGGTATGTACCCTCATCGATGTATACCACTTGTGTGATGAACACAAGCTTAATCTCAGGGAGCACACAATCTTGTTGAGTAGGAAGGGAGTAAATAAAGGAATGAAAAGAATGAATAGTATACCTTTGCCTCCTGTTGTCGCCTCTTTCGCGACCTTACAGGGAAATCCGCTACCTACATTTCCTACATACGTCCTGCATAACACTGTGGAGCTAAACTCGTACCTAGGCCATTTCGCGCTTGGCAAAAATATTTTTGGTTGACATATAATATTGACAAGGGAGGCAACCCTTTGCCAAACAAACCCCTCCCCCGGCTCGCGGTTTTTCTTGCGCGTACGAAGTCGCCCAATTTCCGCACGGAAACAAACTGTCGCGAGTTAATACCTGAAGCGTTTTAGCGAGATTCCGCCATAACAATTGGGCGCAGGGGAAGGATGGAAGAGGGAGGGGAGCGCGAGCGCGCGATGGATGACGCGTTTGGGATTCGGGTAACGGTACGATCATGTTGCGAAAAGCGCTTTGAGAAAAAACTTTGCAAAAGACGCTAAAATTCTCCGACTGTCGTGAAGGTTTTCGAAAATAAATTCCGCCAAGTTGTAAAAAAATCTTTCGGCTTCGTTTTGTGTTTGTTTGGTTTCGTGGAAGCTCTACAATTGAAAGACTCGGGCGAATTTTCGGACTGCGTTCAAAATGTTTGGGCAAAGAGTTGCCTCCCTTGTCAATATGATATATAAATCAAAAAAAATTTTCCTCAGCGAGAAAAGGCCAATAGGACGTATGCAGGACATGTAGGTGGCGGTTTTCACTGTAACGTCGCCTAAGAAATGACAACAGGAGACAAAGGTACACTATTCATTCTTTTCATTCTTTTCATTCCTTCATTTACTTTCTTCCTGCTGAACAAGATTATGCTCTCTATGGCTTAATCACGAGCATAAGCAGAAGCTCGTGTGTGTCCGACGTGACACGCGCATAGTGATTCTCCTTATTGGCCATCCTGAAGCTGTCGTCACCTGATCTACTCCGATGCTACCGCGCTTACGTATGCCTGTTTTCTCCTGCGCGAACAGAAGGCGAACCCATTTCCTACGTCACACTGATCGCATATGTTACCACTGAGCCATGCTACTGGAATATAATGTCGCAAGCGTTACGCATACTGCCACGGTGGGGCTTAATCTTATGATTAAGAACAATATTTGTTACATTAGAATGAGTTAAAAAGGCCGTTTGGTGTGACCCCAACGTTCACACGCTTAACGACTGTCCCCGCTGAGCTCACCTCATTCCTTTTCCACTTTTCAAGCAAGCATACTAAGTAATTAGGTTAGGTATCTACTTTCTTGGGAAGGGAATCGAAGGGAAAAAAGAGGATCCGTAACTTACAGTACGGACCGAGAAGACGAGGTTAGTAAGATATTTATTATCTCTCTACTGTGTGCCTGACGGTTTCGGAAACGATTTCTATTCACGCGGACTCGGAAAGGCTTCAAATTTCTGACGCACCTCGAAAGCAAAACGAGTCAGTTTGAAATTGTTTTTAAGTCGTTAGCACGCTTTATCACACAATTTAGAGTATAGAAGAGTTTAATACTTTCACTTGCTGTAAAGGTTAAGAACACTTGGCGATAAATACGAAACAGTTTGGCAACAACCAATTTAAATTTTAGCGGGCCGTACAGGAGAGTACTGCACGCTAAATTGACCAATTACAGCGCGCGTACTAACTGAGAGATATAATAATAACCTTAATTAACCTAAAACATCTGAACCTTTGATAGGTGCGGCCTATGGTGATGGTGTCTACTTTGCAAAAGATGCTTCTTATTCCATGACATACTCACAGCCACGTCCCGACGGTGACCGCTTCATGTATCTAGCGAGAGTGCTTGTCGGGAAGCACACCGCTGGCAAGCAAGGAATGAAGACGCCTCCTGCTATCGACCCAAGGAAACCAGAAATCCTCTACGACTCTGTTGTCAACAGAGAAGAAAATCCGACTATTTTCGTAGTTTTCAACGATTTTCATGTCTACCCGAAATACTTGATTACTTTTAAAGACATCAGTCGGTAAGTCTATATATCAAATTATTATATGGCTGTGTCTCAAAAGGACTGGGAACTACCGAATTGACGAATTTGATTGGTTGAAATCGATATTGACCGCGGTCTACATTTTCCCATCTAGACCGGTTTCATTTTGCGTTGAAAAAGTAGCAAATTAAAATACAAAAATGTTCACCGTTTTCTTTCATTTTCTCCTCAATCATTTATGGAAGTGCCAAAAAGCCTGATGACAGAAAAAAGTAAAGAGGACGAGCAAATTTCGGCAGGTTTAAGTTAAGCTCCTCACCGTTTACAAGCAAAATGTCAGCAAACCAGTTAGATTAAACGAATTAAAGTTTTCTTCTTTGCCATATAATAACATCTTATTAACCGAGCTAAGTCGGTCTGTATGGGAGAATCTTGACCTCGGTTGTGAGTACAGACCTCACTGCGTTCGGTCTGTACTCACGACCTCGGTCAAGATTCTCCCATACAGACATCCTGCTCGGTTAATGAGAGCTAAGTATCGGCTTTGCGACAGATTGACATTTTTCTTAAAAAACAACAATAATATTGTGGGCATTGAATAGCTATTAGAGGTAGTTAATAAGAGCAGTCAGGACTTACCAACAAATCTGTTCAGCTGGGATGTGATCAAAGAAAAGAATAAAATTTACTGAACTCGGCGCGTTTTAGTAGATATGCGCAAAAAACGCCTTATTTAAATTTATTTCCAAACCGCTCAAAAGAACTTAGAAGGAACCAAAGAATTAATGATTGCATTATTTTTATACATGTTATACTGGGATAAACTCGTTTTGAGCTAGCTTTCCACTTCTGGAACTTTCGAATCAAACGCGGGGTCTCTTCTTTTGTCAATAGCAAGCTTAAGGTGGCAGTATCAAATTACTTCAAAGCTAATTCAGCTACATTAATTTTGTACATGTAGTTGTGTACATGGTTGAGGCGATGGTAGTGTTAATTATAGGCTAGATTTAAGCTTTTGTCAGAATGTACAAATTTTAACTATAGATAGGTTTTTAGAATGTTCATAGTTTTTTTTGAAAAGGATACGTGTATATTTTCAAAAGCGCTTCCTGAACTGTTTCAATTGGAATCCAGTCTTCTGCATATTGCATTGTAGGCGGAAATTCGGATAAAGCATAGGCAGTTACTATTTGTACATTTACTAAATAACAGATGAACACCGTCGTACGGACGAAAAACGTTTTCAAAATAGGTGCTTATAGCGTATACTTAGTGGCCAAGATTAACAATCGCATTGCTTAACATTAAATGTGTCCGGATAAAGTCATGAATCTTTGCGACGGTGAAATGCAATGTGGTTAATAAAATTATATATCAATTAATTGTTACTTCATCATTTAAGTAGGGGTTGGTACTATTCTCCTAGATATCAGGAGCAATAAAAAGGAAAGAAAACTGTTGGGTGAGGTGGTATCGGAATGATAGCACGGGTGGGAGGGAACGAGTTATCAATTTCAACGTCACGCTCACCACACTTTATCCTGGACAAGATTAAAGCAGAAAATGTGCAGCTGCAGAGCAGTACCTTAGGCATAACTTGTCGTTATTCAATATTCAATTTATCTACTTCCCCCCTTATAACATCAATGATGTCCGATTGTTACAATAAGTTCTCCGTAAAATATGTTTTTTCTTTCGTAAACGAGCCACAAAGACGAGCAAGTCCCAAGCTTCCAACATTAAGGGGCTGTTTACATGATACCGGAATGACTTTCATTTTGCAACGAGTTCACTCCATCCCCATATATTTCTCTACATCTGTTAACATGATACCGAGTCAAAATTTCATTTCGTCACAAGTCATTCTGGAATGAGTTCATTCCGGTTTTCAATCCGAATGAAATTCTCGTTCAGGTATGAAATTTCATTCTGGTATCATATAAAGTGAAAACGAAGTCGTTCTGAAATGAAAATCGCAAACCGTGTAGTCTTGGGCGGGTGGCGCATGCGTATCGTTGTCAAGGTGGTGGAGAGAGGTCCATCGATTGTGTCTTTCGCTGCAGTACGAACCTCGTTCAGGAACGAAACTCATTCCGGAATGAAAGTCATTCCAGAATCATGTGAATAGCCCCTAAGTTCAATTTCATTGGCTTTAAAGCCGTCAAAACTCTTAACGCATGAGCGACTTTTTGAAAAATGATCTACAGGAAAGGAAATGCACGTCGAAACGGTAAAAGTGTTATTTTACTGACAATACTGGCATGAAAACGCTTTATGAAAAGTTTACAGCCTTGATTTAAACTATGACATTGAGCTTAAGGTACAAGGACGAACTCATTCGGGAAAACTGAGCTTAAACGTGGAAAGACAAATGAAGATGAAATGGGAAGACTAGTTAAAAAAAAGTTAGTCAACGTAGTTTGTAAGTGCTTCCAAAGTTTTCCAAACCATGGACTTTCGTTGCTTCGCTTGGTGGGCGGCTGATAAATTCTTCAAACATGCCAACTGGACACCTCTTTCCGCTAGTAGCCACCATTCTTGGAATTACCATCCTTCGTTGAAGATTTATGGGAGATTTGCTCGTCATCATGGGGTTTCAGGCTGCAAACGCGACATACGTGCGGCCATTTTCATCCTTTGTAAACTTGAACAGTTCAACGCGTATGTCGTAGTTTTCTTGTCTTCCTGTAAGTGTTGGGTCAGCAAATACCAAGTTTTGTCCATTCGACAAGTCGGCCCTCTTTCCGCAGCATTTCTTCTTCTTCCCAGATAAGTGCGTCTGTTGCGTTTGGACGTGTTTCCTTGCTTTCGTGCCGAAGGTAATTTTGTTAGACTTTCCGAATTCCCTTCCGCGAATAATTAACACCTTGTAACCTTGGCTCTTTAAGTAGCGGTCTAGGGACGTTTGTATAACTCCCAGGGACTCTGACACGTAGTTACTGTTATCTTTTTTCTCCAGCTCGGTGTAGAAATCTCCGAGAATCGAATGAGAACGGCTTTGAATTTTGTCCGGCAACAGACAGGTTCTTACACAAGATTAAAACGATTATTTCTCCACACTTACTTAACAATTATTCCATGAGGCCACGTTGGATACCAGGTGATACGTAACAAACAAAGCGCCCAGTTTATCATAGTCAACCTGTACCCAACAAGGAGAAACGGAATAATTAATTGGTTTATTGAATTCTTCACTGACCAACTAGCTGGATAACGAATGGTATATGAAAAGGCGAGCAAATTTGTTGCGCGTTGCTTTACGAAAGCGCTCTTCAAACCGGAGGACGGAAAACATTTTGAAAACGATTACCCGAGCTTTAGAATTTGATAATACATTACACTTATTTCCGTGTACTTGCATCAAATTTGTTTTAATTAGTAAATTATCGGACCCTAACAGGTCCAACACTGCGCCCGATAAAGGGTCACGTGACTACATAGTGATAACTGTGATCTGGAGTACGAAGGATAATGGTTCCTTTGGCAGTTTCACATTCCTTTCCACGTCCACTCAGGTTCTTGGTTCAGAAGAGAAAGGTAAAAGAAACGATCTGTCGGTGGTGATTTGAGCAAACATACCAGAAAAGGTACAAGCTCTAATATAATCATTTGTTTACAATACGGGAAAGACTGTTCCTTTTGTCTACGATTTTAATTTTGGACAATATATAAAAGCGTCCAAAGCGTCCGAAATTTAAGCGTCCGAAATATTCACAGTACAATATAAAACTTTGGCTCTTAGTTTACTCTATGGAAAGAACTCTACTTGAGACACTGCTTGAGATAATTAACAGCTTGATAAGATTTGCGATATTTTCTGGTCGGTGTATTCTACAACCTTGAGTGTGCAGTAATGTTGATTCAGATGTTGTTTCAGTTTAATTCGTTTTTCCAGGCGTAAATTTACTAAGCTACGTTTCAACAAAGTGTTTTTTGTCCGAAATTTGTCCGAAATGAGGTAAAAAAAAAAAAAGTGTCCGAAAATTAAACGAAATTAAAACGTCCGAATTTTTTTGCAAGTAATGTGTTTAGTACTCCTTCTAGAGTTTGTTTTGGTGATTTTTTTGCAAGGCTCTTATGAAAGGGGCTATAGGGAATCCTTGTTTACAATATTTACCTCATTAGCATAAGCAATTCAGTTTCTGACGGAGCTACAAATAAATCAGTTTTGAATATTGAAAGGTCATAGTACGATTAACTCCGCCAATTAATATGAGCCTGATGTTTGAATACTTTTTGTGTGACACGGGTTTAAAAACTCAAAATTCTACAAAGAATGTATGAGCTCATTAGCGCTCAGTTTTGCCATCCAAAAATTTTGCAATTTTTGAAATACAATATCTCCTTGAATATTACACCCAAAGAGCTAAACATTTCACCATGAATTAAGTTTCACTAGCTCTATAGCTGTCTGGAGTCAATAGCTGTTATTACAGTTATCAGAGGTTTGACATCCAAACGAGGCGAAAGGGTCAATTCTACATGGTATTGACCCTTTCGCCCAGTTTGTACGCCTTTTTAAACGAAAGAATACTTGACCGCAGACACAACTGTATTAAGAGATATCATATTTGACGTGTTTCCTGCCGTATGCAAATGAGCAAAAAGGTAAACAATGACGTCAGCATGAATCCTCCTATTGCAACCGTTGTTGTAGATTGTGAAGGAGGAAAGCAGATTGAGTCCTGGATTGAGTCACAGCAGAGTAACACTTTCAAAGGGGATCAACCAATTAACCTCGTTCTCAGGGCCTTTCTCTCAGAAATTGGGAGCGAGCGTCAAGCAGTATCGAAACGAGCGTCTGTTTAACTCGTTTTTTCACTCAACTCTTTAATTCCCAAGTTAAATGAACATCTCCATTTTCCTTTCAGTATCATATCAATGTATCATTAAACAGAGAGGTGACGACGTAAAGAAAATCGTCAACCAATTACATGCGGTCAGCCTCATCCAAAACAAGTAACCCAACAACAGTTGTCTGTATGATATGTGCCTGCCACCGAATGTTTAGAACTAGAAGTAGACCAGCGGAAGTACAACAGAAGCACAGGTGTAACGAGTTATGTAATGTTATGTTGAGGGTGATTGGTTAGTGTATAGGTATTTATGAATCTGTAGCGCCCTTTGATTCCTCTCGGTCTCGCTATGTGTTCTCTTTGATGTTTCATCCTTTTGATGAAGGATATGCCTGATCCACCACCGAATCCTGCGTCGGTTCCTGTTGGAGATGAGACACCAGCTCTGAATTCCTCTCCCTCCACCTCGCAACAAGATTCTCAATTGCTGAGCCAAGTCTTCTTCTCCCTTTTTAAGGTATCCCTTTCTTCTCAGTTAGAAGAGAAAGGAAAGCAATTGGAGGAGAGCGCTAAAATCGACAAGGAAGCTTCAACCTAAAGCAATTTGAATTGAACTCGCATTTGAATAGTGTCTTTACCCAGGTTGGCGATAGCGCTGATAATCCTGTTGAAGTTCGGAGGTTAGTTGAGTAGGGAAAGACGAAGATCAAGAAACGACAGAAGCTTATAAGAATCGCAGATAGAGATGAAAATGGTTGGCTCGTGGTTCAAGAGTATGAATCAGACAATCTTGCTTCAGACTCGCAAGATGAGAAAAGCTTCGCAAGGCAAAGGTTGCCGCTGAGAAAAAGCGTAAGGAGACGAAAGCCATCAGCGGTAGTCCAGCCAAAAAATCTAGAACTACTAATGATTCTGATTCTCAGCTTTTTATCGGTAAGATGTCTCATTATTTTACCTTGTGAAGTCTCGTGTTTCTTGGATCGCCTGATGAGCATCCAACCGTCATTCTGTTGCCGTTATGTATTTGCAGTATTTAAGTGGAAAATAATTTACGTTCGTTTGAGCGGAGCGAATTAGAACGTAAGTATTTTGATGAAGTTTACTAAATTATATTGCTCTAACTTATTTCGACGTGTACCCGAAACGTCATTGGAAGACATTTCACTTTATGTGTAAAATAGTTGTTTTGTTGCTTATCACAATTACAGTTCTAACTCCATGTAGACTAAGACTTAAAGAATTATGAAATAGCTTCGACCACACTCAGGATCGGAGATTATGAAGATAATAATCAAGTAGATTTTTATTTGCAAATGTTAAATAAACAGCAGAGAGGAACACAAGTAAATGGTGTTTGTTTACGATCAGTTTCTAAGCTAAGATTTGAAAATGAATACCCATAAAACCTGCCACTAGAAACCCCGAAAACAAATTTCATTGTAGCTAAAAACCAGGGGTCATTGACCATAGGATATACGAAATCAGTACACATCCCGTCCATGCCACGTTCAGTATACCCCTTGATTCTCCCAGTATACGTACTGTATACTGACATTTGACCTGACATAGAAGGAATCCTGCCGCAACTGTAAAATTCCGTATACACACCTTCCACAGACCTGCCAGTATACCTCCTGTTTCACACAGTATACATGATGTATACTGACATGTATAATGACATATAAGGAATCCTGCCACAAGTGTATAAGATCCTGGTATTTTTCTTGGCCAACCCTGAAATATACTGATCATTATACGGACCTTATACATCCTGCCGCATCCTTATA
Source organism: Orbicella faveolata (assembly GCF_042242905.1). NCBI lineage: Eukaryota > Metazoa > Cnidaria > Anthozoa > Scleractinia > Merulinidae > Orbicella > Orbicella faveolata. Next base: position 5,367,936 of record NW_028301563.1, on the reverse strand, counting down.
TTTGTCTTATACCAATAGATAGACTAACTGTGTAAGACCTGAGGAAGGCTCCTTATACAGACGATTTTATGCAGTGTTGACAGTAGGCCATTTTACAATTGTGTGCTCAGTTACCTGGCCTATATGAATGCAAGCAGCCTTGCTTTGATACAGACTTTTCTGCTTGGCTCATTTAAATGCAAACTAGCAAGCATTGGTTCAATTTGATTTACACAACAAAAGCAGTATAGTCTGTATCAAACCAGCCTCGCTGCCATTCAAAGGCCAGGTCACTGAGCAGGCTGGATCGACATTTACTTATCTCTTGAGGGTCTCCAAACAAGAAAGCGTTGTTGTAGAAACATTGTCTCTTAAAACATTTTCCCGTTTACACTCAAACGCTAGATATAAACCTGTTTGTTTATATATCACTGTATGCATTCAGGGTTAAAAGTGAAAATTCACCTTTATACTATAATTCGCTGCCCCGCTCAACCAAATATAAACCATTTCTCATGTAATAAGCAACCACTTTTGGGGTGTGTCAACACGTGCAAGCTGTATTAATAATGCATATGTACATTAAATCAAAATTACATGACATTTAAGAAATATAAAACATGTACCGTGTTTATATCGCGTTTTAGTATAAATCTACTAGCGTTCTCTCACGAATGCCGTTCTCTGATTGGCTACGCTACTCACTATCTATTTTGTCGTAGAAAGTAAGTAGCGTAGCAGTGTGCGCTTGTTAACGAACTGGCGGCTTCTTTTTTTTTTTCGTTTTCGAAGCGCGTGTGAAGAGGATTTAGATAAAGTTTTGAACGACCAGTAGATTTATACTAAAACAGTTAGATTATTCGCCCTCGATTTCTATACGTGATAGTTCATCTCAGGCTGCGCCCTCGTCAACTATCACACGATAGAAATCTCGAGCTCATGATCTATTTGTTCTGATAGAAACACGGAGAAAATGTTTTCTATTTCTTTTAGAGAATTCCGTGACATAAAAATGAAAAAAATGACTTGTTTACTTTGATCGCCATAATGTTAATTCTCTTTGCGCGCGCCATCATTACGTCAATAGTTCGTGTTAGGTCTATGATAGTTGACTTCGTCAACTGTATCAACCAGCTGAGTTCAACCCTAATATATTAAATATACGGAGCGTAGTTAATAATTAGTCATGACCTTCATTATTAGAGATTTTATGGGAAATACTTCTGTCACTGTAAAGTGTACAAAATTTGCATTAACATTTCCAAACTCGCCTAACTTGTTTTCTTGTCGTTTCTTATGATTTTTGCATTAAAACCTTCTTAGCTGCGGGTTTAGACCTTTTGTGAGCAGGTCGGTTTTCCACCCTAAGAAAACCCGGCATAGTCAATCGAACGTTCGGGAATCGAACTCAATCGAATTTAATCCGTTGTTTGAGTTCGATTGAGCTCAGCAATCGAACCAAATCGAACATCGATTTTAGTGTGAGTTCGTGTGAGTTCGACTTCCGAACCAATCGAACTCAATCAAACAAATCAAACCCGAGAACGAACTAAATCCATTAGATTGTGTTCGATTGGGTTCGGCGGCCGAACTAAATTGAACCCAGCCCAGTAGCTTCCAGTGGGTTGCGTTCGATTGTGTTCGGTGAGTAAATTCGCTTGAACAAAGATTACCAGAGATAATGTTATGTGTTCTCGAAAACATGAAAAGCACGAGTTATACTGAATTAACTCAGGCCTCGAAAAGCTTGTTATTGATTTTCAGCACCAGTTTTACAAAAAACCAAGAGTTCAGAAATCAAAAGTTCGATTTAGTTCGATTGTCCAATTATTTTTATGTGAGTTCGATTTGGTTCGATTGCTGATCTCAATCGAACGAGTTCGATTTAGTTCGATTGAAATACAGTTCGATCGGGTTCGATTGACTATGCCGGGAGAAAACCAACCAGCTCACAACGGCGTTAAGACGCCATCAACGCTGTAGAATTGTAAGAAACGACGAAAAAAAAACAACAACAACTTAGGCGAGTTTAAAGGAAAATTGTTTTGCCAATCTCGCACACCTTACAGCGACAGAAGTATTTTCAATACAATCTCTTGATGTGAAGTTTATATGAAATAATTCATATATGAACTGCGGTTGTAGATGAAAGTGAAGAATGATCATCGCAGTTAATTTTCCAATTTAAGCAATTGGAAAGAATTAACTGCGATGATCATTCTTCACTTTCATCTACAACCGCAGTTCATATATGAATTATTTCATATATACTTCACATCATTTCACTTCTCACGGGAAGATATCAGCTCAATTAATTGACCCCTTTCCCAATATGTGGCTTCGTAGCTCAGTTGGTAGAGCATCGCACCGGTAACGCGGAGGTCATGGGTTCAAATCCCGTTGATGCCCTGATTTTTTTTTTTTTTTTTTTTTTTTTTTTCAGGCTTCTTCTTTCCAATTGCTTAAATTGGAAAATTAACTGCGATGATCATTCTTCACTTTCAATACAATCTCTTATAACGAAGGTTATGACTAATTATTAACTACGCCTCCGTGTATTATTGAACAGCTCACATAACGAGTTTGGCCTACCTGTGGAGTGAGCAATCGAGGATGGACAAGCAGGTTAGTACGGTTACTGTCATGAAATTCAAAGGTAATCAGGAGCAGTTTGAACGTAATGCCCAAATCGATTCAATGTTCCCGAAAACAAAGATGTGACTAATTTGATTTTCGAAGGCAAAGAATGCCAAGAGTTGATCCGAATAACCGATAAGAGTGCCGATGGTTGGACAGTAGTGGACGAGTATGCCTCTGATGAATGAATGAGTTGCCAGTAATCGGATACCCGTGTTTGCGCAAAGAACTTTGGGATCGTCAGGGGGCAAACATTGCAAGTCGCTAGAAGGAAATGTATGGCAAAAAGTTGTTTTGACGCCCAAAAACATGGTTTTGGGGAGAGATCAACGCTTTTTCACCGTTGTTTTATCGCAAATGGATTTTGGCAATGTTGATACATGGAAAATGTAAGATTTTGTTTGAATAACCGTGAAATAAGTGATACAATTTACCGATAAATTAAACTCCCTTTTGCTTGCGTGAGGTTTATTGTGAAATACATTGAAGAGAATATTGAAAATTTCAGTACACGCCTGATCTCGAGAGGCTACCCGGAGCAAATGGTAGAAAAGACACTCCGAGAAGTTAAATATAAAGACAGAAAAAAGCTGTAAAACAGAAATCGAAAATTGCAGAAGGAACTACTACCCTTTGTGTCGGGCAATTTCACTCAACCGTCAATACCAAACTTTGGAAAGCATAATCACGCACAAATGGCACTTTTAAATACAAATACTCAGAGATGTATTCAAGGAGCCACCCTTGATCTGTTATAGAAAAGGAAAATCACTGAAATACGTGCTTGTAAAAGCAAAACAAAGGCTTTGAGCAACACAGCAGCCACACAGCATGAGTCGCGCGGACTCATTTGTCATTAAATCAACCCCAGACAGTACAATGATCGCGACCGGGCTTATTTCCGGTATTATTTGTATGACTGAGCTTTCAAATAAGCCAAAAGTAGCCTGTACACAACTTAAAAGGCCTTACTGGGTTAATTCCTCTCGATTTTCACCTAATTAATTTTGTAATATTTTCAGACCATTACGCGATGTAAATTTCACAATTAAACCTCCCGCAAGCAACGGAGTTTATCGGTAGGTTTTATCACATATTTCACGGTTATTCAAACAAAAACTTACATATTCCACATATCAACATTGCCCAAATCCATTCGCGATAAAAACGACGGCGAAAAAGCGTTGATCTCTCTCAAAAATCGTTTTCTTGTACCTCGAAACAACTTTTCGCCATATATTTCCTTCCAGCGACTAGCGATGTTTGCCCCCTGACGATCCCAGAGTTCTTCGCGCAAACACGGATATCCGATTACTGGCAACTCATTCATTGGCCTCCAGTTCCGAGGAACAGTTGAAGAAGGCTAAGGACGCGGCAAAACGTAAACGAAGGCAAGCCATGCAAGGTCACCACGGGCCAGAAAAGAGAACTAAGACCTCCCTCTCGTCAACAGATCAGCAGCTTTTTTGCGGTGAGCCTACGTTTAGCATTGTCAGCATTTGTTTTTGTGCTTCTTCCAATTGCTGCTTTTCATGTGACGCCATCATTTTCCAAAATCCTACTGAAAACCTAGTTTCATCAAATGTAAGACTCTCTAATAACTTGGCGTTTCACCACGTTTAAGCTCGACAGCCAGTGTTCTTCATTTTTAGAGTGCGTTTTATTTTCCAAGTTTATGCGTTGCGTGACATCAAATAGGCTCTTGTGAAGGTCAATAAAATGAGTCCCCGCGTAAGTTTTCGCTAACTGAACAGTTCTTGCTTTAGAAGAGGTGTTAATTTCAATGTGTCGGCGCTCTAGAGCAATAACTTTTCGCTTAAATAGCAAAATTCAGTGACAGATGTTTCTGTTACTTTACGGCCGCCATGTTTGTGTCCCTACGATGGGCACCAACCTGGCGACTCCGCACAAAGCTCTATAAACCCTTCTCCAAATTACGCGCGAATGAAAAACCGTACAGACCTCAATCTTGTTGAGCTTGTTTATATAACAATCATCTATCATACCCCAGATTCTTGAGTAATTTATTGAATTGTTACGATTTTTATTTCTGATGGCGTGACAGTCCAAACCAGCAGCATTGTTTGTTTTCTGTTGTTTCTTTTGGTTGTGGTACTTTGCTTGTTCTCTATTCTTTAGGGTCCGCATGCGATCCACCCATGCTTCGTTGTACCTGTTTCTGTGAATATTTAAAAATGATTTCCAGTCCGTACTGTGCAGTTTCAGCACCTTAATGTTTATTAAACATTATAAATCTCACTCGATGGAATGCCAATCGATGTTATTCATTACGAACCACATACCTTATCCTTGAGACCTTTCAAATTCTTTTTTCAACAATTTCATTGATTTTTACAGTTGCAAAGTTGTTTTTTCAAGTGATATGAGAAAGAACAAAGCTTAAAGCTTTGATTGCTTCACATCCATAATAGCGGTTGTATTTACTTCATGTAAGTAGTTGCCAAATGTTCACATTTTACGATGTCTTACATGAAATAAAACAGAAAATGCAAACAAACTCTTGAGTGCGCAGAATGGACTGGAAATCATCTTTATGTAGTAAATAATTTACATTCGTTTGAAGGTATTACTACTTGTAGTGAATTAGAATGTTAAGTCAACTATCTCAAGCTCATAATCTAATAGTTAAATGGAGACATGATTTTAAACCAATCAGCATAATCGATCTAGGTTATTTTCTAAAAATAAATGTTAAACAGCAAAAATATATGCAAGAGATACCACACCTGTGGCCCTTTAGTTTAACTTGGCACAAAAGAAGTTTAGTTCATAGAAACCTTCATTACGAATGACTAAGCCCTAAGACATTTACTAGCCTATTAAGCTTGAATGTTTAGCCAATCAGTTCAAGTTTGTCGTTCGTGATCTGCCTCAGACTTTCTCCATCTTAACCACCCAATCTCCTTCTCGGTTCATAGTTAACGGCATTTCTCCAAGGTTCCCTTTAATTTGAAGGCAACCATGTGTATCAGTCACATATATATGAATGACATGTTACAACTGAGTCAGTAAGTTTGAAGTTGACTTTTGATGTTTTTAGTGGTCTCTTTATCTTTCCTGAGTGCTTCCTGGTGTATGTAAAACATTTTTCCTGCAAGGAGATTTGTAATTAAACTTATTCAACTGCAATCATAAATTAACACTGTTTGCTACATTGTACTTTCTTAAACCAACGTCATTGATCAGTTTTGGCTTATGTTTTGACATGCATGAAAACCTATTTGAAATGAGCACCATTTAGAATCCTATTGATATCTGGGAGCAGGAAACCCACATCAAGACCAAAAGGTTGCAGTCAGTAAGACCATGTTTCTGACTTTTTTCTCGTAATCGTGCTGGATAAAGGAAGTGAAGCCTTGGAGCTGACTGGCTCATAGCTGCCAGAGCTTATCCCGGTTTCTGTGGCATGAAGCGGCTAGGAGTATTTCTACTCCCCCTGGATGGGATGCTGGTCCATCGCAGGTCACTCCCCCGCAATTTGTTAGGTTTTCCCAACAATTCGCCGGTACCCATTTATACTCCTGGGTGGAGAGAGGCACTGTGAGAGTTAAGTGTCTTGCCCAAGGTTCTGGATAAAGTATGTCATCATACATAAGGTGAAACGTTTTAGTGCAGTGTTCTTCATTGAGGTTAATAAAGTTTCTTTCTATTTACTTCCAAGAATTATTGTAGTCGAACTGTAAATGTGCTTTAAGTTTCCTTACTCAGAGGAGATGTGAATTTCCACATAATTTAATTTAACCCTCAGACGTAAATGAGGGGTTGTGCCTCATAAGGTTTTGCAAAGTTTTGAAAAGGCGATTTACTCTAAGAAGCTGAAATGTTCAGTGGCTGTTCAATCATCCTTCGCAAAAATTTTGATATGTCAATAATTGTGTGTCCATCATTTTTGGCATTGCCATGGCAACTGCAAATTCCAAGTAGCTTTGGCCAAAAATTAACTTTTGTGACATAATTCTGCATTTTTTCCATTTTCTTCATCAAATTCCAGAAATTCACCAATTTTTACAATTCATAAGCATTCTGGCTTGATTTTGTCGTAATTTCTGTTATTTCTTGACTTCTTAAGAAAATAGTTAACTCCCAAGGTGGCGGATCCAAAATGGTGGGTCAAATGACATCATTTGACGTCATATGACGTCACAAGCAACAAATATGGTATCATTTTTGTAGGGCAAGTTTGGGGCTATCTAATTAATGAAAATATTTTTCGCTGTGCCTCAACAGAACGAAAACCCGAGGGACAAGGGGTCCATCCACCCCCTTTTTGTACCACTGTGGGGGAGGGATGAGTTAGCTTGTACGTCCGAGGCTTTAACCTTAATGATTATTGTTATATTTCTTAGATTTCAGAAGAATCAAGACCAAAGGCAAGAAAAGAAAATTAGATTCAGCTGAGGTTTCCATACAACAAGCTTGTAAGAGCATTCTTGTCACCGGTCTTTCAGATAACACTACCCATGATGCCATCCAACTACAATTTGAAAGTCGAAGAAATAGTGGGGGTCCTGTGAAAAGGGTGCAATTTGTAGCCAAAAGTGGTAGAGATATAGTTGTGTTTCAAGACCCAGGAGGTTTGTAACTCATTTGTAGCTGCAGTTAGTAGTCAGCTTGCTTCAGACGAAGAAGTTCAAAACTATATATAGTGCTTGTTCAGCAAATGTTGCATCATTTACCCAAAATTTTGGATGTCTGCCATGAGGGCGTAGCTAGGGGGGTGTTGGGGTGCCCGTGACCCCCCCCCCCTCCCCCTTTGTGAGGTTTGGGGTTAGGTGTACTTTAAGCAAACAACCTAAAACACGGCATGGAGGTCGACATGACAATCTGGTGAGTACCCTCACTTTGGCACAATGTGACCCCCCGTTTGAAAAATCCTGGCTACGCCCTCGGTTCCGAGTGCCGTTATTTCAAACGACTAAAACCCCAAGTGAACGACAAGGAAAAAAGAAACTATATGTTGAGGGTCGCAAAGCCCGGGGGGGGGGGGGGGCTCCCATATGGAATGGACGGGGATGCTCGTCATCTCGCTTAGGGGTGTAAATTTCAGATTTTGGTCTCACTTAGGGTGTTCTGGGCAAAATGCCAATATTTTTAGCCGTCAAGGTCTTGTTAAGGGTTGCACGCGAAGAAATAACAAAACAGAAAGAATTTTGATTCTTTATATTTACTCAATTCAGATAAACAAATTCGCCATCATTAAAAGTCACTGTACTTTTCATTTGTCTGTTTTATAAACTGGTCTCTTTTAGGGGTCTGCATAAGCTTCGGCCACGCCCAGATTGGTCTCTTTTAGGAGTTAAATTCAAAATTTCCGACGAGCATCCCCGTCCACTCCATATGGGAGTCCCCCCCCCCCCCGGGTAGCAAAGTGGGAGCGGAATATCGCAATAGTCTGGAAACAACATAAGGAATTTGGTATCTCTAAATAGAGAACATTGATGTTAACCCCACACATATTATATAGATATTTTTCTCATTCAGAACTAGCGAGGGTTGCAACCTACAATACAGTGCAGTGCAATAGAATGGGATACACTAGACAGCAACTTTATTTCTGTGCAAACTACACTTTAAACTGTGAAAAAAACGATGGGTTAGCACTCTTTAATTGATTACATTCAAATGATTTGGTTCAGCTTTGTATTCCCAGTTGATTGCTTTCCTTAGCTCTTATTATCCAAGCAGGAGGTCTGTATGGGAGAATCTTGACTGAGGTCGTGTGTACAGACAGAACGCAGTGACGTCTGTACACACGACCTCGGTCAAGATTCTCCCATACAGATCGACTAAGGGTTAAATACCCTTATTATCTGTCTTGATGTCCTAAGGAGAAATAACATGTTGATCATACTCGGAATGAATTGGTTCTAATGTTGTCACGTTGTTGGTTGTACCTTTTCTGACTATTTTGGACTACATTTAGACCGAGGGGTGGAGGGAGGGGCGCATTTGTGGCCCTCGCCCTGTAAAAGAGTTACAAGGCTATGACGATGAAATTTAGAGGATTTAACGTGGGTTCAAAAATATTTCCTTTTATCTCCAGAACATTGAATGCACCAGCAAAATTGGCTCAAAATAAAGTAGTCAAATAAAACAAACAGACAAATAGAAAGACAAATCGAAAGCTAAATTTCCTTACAAACGGTATATGTTACCGGAAGAAATCTAGAGAATTATGCGTTAACATCAGGAAAACTCGCTAGACATGAAAAGAAAGTTCGTCAATTTCATGTAATATATCAAACACGAGAGACAGTGTTTCATCGGGAAATCCAAACACCGTGAAGGGAGTTGAAAATACGACGCGCAGCGGAATATTCTTGACGAAATTCGAGGTGTTTGGATAGCCAATGAAATACTATCTCGAGTGTTTGATATATCTTCTCAATCAAAACAAAACAAAGGAGTAAACGGAAAAGTAAAATCGTCAAAATCTATGCTAATCAAGACCGGGTCTCCAAACCTCCTTCATGGTTGTGACTTTCTTTGTTTTAACTTGATGAATTGTTGATGAGTTTAAGAAGGAAGATTGAAACATCGAACCAATTTGGTCCTGGATAAATCCAAGGAAAAAGCTACCAAATTTGCCACAACGCTTCTCTAGTTACAAGCGTTGAAAGTTGGTAAAGGGTATCAAAAGACGCCTCTCTTCCTCCCCTCTCTGACCTTGGCTTATATCGGCTTACCTTTTTCTAATCCTAATTTTCCTAATTATTTTCTTTTCGTTATGTTTACAGATATGGAAAAAGTTTTAGCCAGACGTGAAGAAAAATCACATGCCTTAAATCAAGCGCAACTGTCAATGGGAATTTGTCATGAGTTTCTAGAAAGTGAGGAAGTCGACGTGCTAGACGATTCAGGTGGACTGGGAAATACCGCCGGTGGCGTCGACAAGGAACAAGTGAGCCAGCAGTCCGAAGCGAAAACGCAGCAGCTACACATAGCTGTAGACCCGGATGTAATGGAATTCGTCACCACTACAGCATTTCATGATGAACTAAGCAACTCTCTGGCGGCAAAGAAGAGTGAAATTACCTGGAAACAGAACAACAAAATGGCTGTAATAGTGTACCGAGGAGGAGACGACAGTGATTCGTGGCAATCCGAGTACATCGATGAAATACAAAACTACCTCGGCAACTTTGTGAAGCGCGACGTTCAAGTCAACAAGGATTTCTGGGGAGCCGTTGTAGCACAGTTATCCAGTATTCGCGCCTGCTTGGGAGAGGATCCTCCGCTGGTCAAAACTATCGATCACACATTTGCTGTCAGACTCGTTTCATTGAGCACAGATGTGGAAGGTTACCAAAAGAAGTTGAGATCTAAATTGGAAGAGATATACCGGGCGGAAACTAGAAAAACACTAAGAGTATACGTTCCAAAAGAACGCTTGATTCTGCTGAAGAAGATCAAGTTTGGCGAGAAACTTCAAGAGAAGAACACGAAGCTGAAGATAAAGCCAGACACCGAAGGCGAGGGAATCTATTTTGAAGGTCCTGAGCGGCATATTAATGAAGCAACTGAGATACTACAAAAGCAAATGTCAGATATGGTTGAAAGGAAATTGACTCTGTCCGACAGCATCTTGAAAGTTTTAGGCTCGGAAGAAGGACTAATGAAAGTGAAGTGTGAGTTGGAAAGTAACAATGTGGAAGCAGTGTTCGCCATTGACAAAGACACCAGGGTTGTGGGCACGTCAGCTGCGCATGCGGACAATGCTGTGAGGCTCGTGACGAAGCTTTTGGAAAGCGAAAACATCAGGGAAGAACAGTTTAAATGTTCATCTCCGATTATCAGAGAGTATCTTTCTGAGCGTCGCCAGGAAGATTTGCGCTCTATTGAAAATCAACTGAAATATTTTAAAGTGAAGATTAATAAAGGAAAAGGCAATGAGGATTTTGACATTTTTGGAAACAAAGAAGGTTTGATTCGTGCGAGAAGGAAGCTTGATGCTCTAATAAAGGACACTGCCTCTGAAACATTTGACGTGAAACAGCCAGGCCTCCGGAAGTTCTTTGACAGTGGTAAAGGACATCTTCTTGTGAAATCAGTGGAAAAGGATCACAGCTGTGCGATTCAAGTCCAGAAGAAGTTTGGCCAAAGGTGGGATGACTTACGCAGCCAAGTAGCGGCTGTAGATTCTGCTTCTTCTGGAAGCGACGATGACGACGGTGATGTAGATGATGATGAGGACGTCGCTGCTGTGAGCGGGTCTAATGTTTTTACCTTGGTGATGACTCAAGGCCATCACAAAATATCATGGAGACCTGGAAACATTGAGACAGAGAAGGTGAGTGCGGAGGGAAACTGCTTGATCACTATTCTGTACCCAGGCTGCCAAATTCTCAATTTTGATTGGTTGTCAGTAAACCATCAATCGTCGAAACTACCCACGGCTTATTAATTCAGTTGCAGTTGGTCAGATTTCAGGAAAACGCCTTATTTCGTAACTGTCAGTTATATATTTTAAATTTGGTCTACTGTCACTCAAGTGCAAAATCAGGAGCCCATCACTAGGAGAGTGCAATTACCCCGTGTTCCTGTCACAGGGTTATCACAGATCTACTTTTTGATTGAATTTACCACGAATTTAAACCCCCGTAGAAACCTCAGTGACCAATCACAAGCACGGACTAAAAAACAGAGAGGGAATTAGTGTATTTAATAGATATTCTCTTGGCGTATTTTATTACTTTATTTTTATTACGTCGACATGTCCACCTGAGGCCGCCATCTTTTTCCTTGCCGATGCGCGCTCATGTAGACTGGAACTGACTTATTTCGCGGTAAAAAAAAGGCCTAAAAATAGACCGGTCTGTAGAAATGCCGTGACAAAGTATGGGAGTATGGGAGTTGCACGCTTCTAGTGATGGGCTCCTGGCAAAATATATTAATCAACTACTTCTTTGTTTGTTTTTCGTTCTTCATTAACTAAAACTGGCTCTTCAAACGCCCTTTTTTGTAAGAATATTGTTATTCCGGCCGAGGCGGAATATTCTTGTGAATATTCTTAGATTATAGCGTATGATATGATATTTCTGTTTTCGAATGTATTTGGTGTCTGGATGGTGTTCAAACGGTAACTTTGGAGCCAGCCTGCAGGCATTAGCCTGATATGACGCACATAACTTCTTGTAGAAATGTTACTAGCATCGAACATACTTCTAATGCTGTTTTCGTTGTTTTTTGGCTAGTTTTACCGTTTAGAGAAAGGAAGAATTTTATACGGTTTAGTTCCAGTTAAGCGATGGTCAACACACAAAATTATATTCTTTTCAAATCTGAGCCTCGAGTTTATTCTTAAAACAGTCTTAAAATTTCGCAAGTATCAGCCTCGATATGTTACGGTCTTTGGATTCTGAAACCCTTCGCCTACACTAGACCATGATCATGAGCCCAGAGGACTGACATAAGGCGCGTGATCGTAGTCCTACCATTTCCATCCCATGTGAGAATTGCTGAATTTTTTTCCGCGCTCCTTATATTAGCTGATGCATTCCTTTGTGTTGGCCTTTTTTCTGTCGTTTTTTCGTCCCGAATGAATTTTTTAAACTTGAATTGCAGGCTGATGTGTTGGTCAGTTCAGTCGGAGCTTCCAGTCAAGCGATGGTCAATGTTGATGTTCTTGCAATGGCAAATCCAAACGTTGGGGACATTATTGTCAATTCTGGTTTACCTTTGACCAACCACGTGATCCACACAAACTGTTGTCAGTGGCAAGGTGGCCAAGGGGAAGTGGTAAGTACATTTGCAGTGTATAATTTTCAGGCAATGCGCAACATTACCTCTCAATCAAAGATAAATAACGTGAAGTAAAAAACACTTTCATTTCCTTGTTTCCAGCGAGTTATGGAAACACGAGTAGACGGGTGGGAGAATGAGGGACACGACCTGCAGGCGAGTGTTTCCAAAGCTTTCTTGGATTCTTCCAATCTTTCAGGGTAGTTAAAGATGATTTCCAGTTCGTACTGCGCAGTCTCAGCACCCTAATGTTTATAAACATTATAAATGTCACTCGATGGAATTCGAATCGATGTTATTCGTTACGAACCGCATGCCTATCTTTGAGGCCTTTCAAGTTCTTTTTCCAACAGCGTCATGGATTTTTACGGCTGTGAAGTTGTTTCAACAAGTGACATGAGAAAGAACATAGTATAAAGCTTCGACCGCTTCGCATCCATAATGGCGGTTGTTTTGAAACTTTGAATTTACTTCGTGTAAGTAGTTGCGAAATGTTTACAACATGAAACAAATCAAAAAAATGCAAACAAACTCTCGAGAGTGCGCAGTACGGACTGGAAATCATCTTTAATACCAATGGCAAGACGACAAAAGAACAAGGATAGTTGCCGTTGGGGGAGATCGAGGGAGATGACAATCCTGCGACGAATTTAAAAAGAAAATGGGCTAGATTTTTTTGCATGAACATTGCTGGTGGGGTTTTACTGGCTCATTAGACAGTCCACTTTCAAAGCCATTTTTCGCCCTTTCTTTTTGCTTTAGACTCTACGGGCCATCGTCCAAAAGTGTCTGCTGAAGGGTGAACAGCTTGGAGTAAGGTCCATTGCATTTCCTGTCATAGGCACTGGGAAACTCAACTTCCCACGAGACGCAGCCTCAAGAATCATGTTAGAAGAAACGATCAGCTTTTGCCAAGCTAACCCTGGCTCTAGATTGCAGGATATCCGATTTGTCGTGTTCCAGCAAGATCAGGCATTAACAGCTGCCTTCAAACAAGAGATCGACAAATTGATAGCCAAGCACAAATTATCTCCTGTGCACCCAAAGAGTGGGTTAATCAGTAAAATACAATCTCGTTTTAAGAGGTTAAGAATTTCAACAGGTGGTGTGTGCCGGGAGACAACAAATTCTTACCCGTGGGCAAATGACACAGATGACATTGTACACATTTGTGTTGTTGGCAAGAAAACAGGTGTTGAAGAAGCCATTAAATCTCTGAAGAAAGGTTTTTCTGAAGCTTGTGCAACGCAGAACGTCACAAATGAGGTCATTAGTCAACTTTCGCATAAACAGGTTGACAGTCTGAGAAGAAAAGCCGAGGATCATGACGTCAAACTTGAAGTCGAGGCAGATGCTAATTGCATCGTCGTACAAGGTCAAGCGACTGATGTGTCCGGCATGATCGGGGAAATCTGGAAAGAGATTAGCGAAAGAATAAAGAAGAGCCAGGAAGAAGAACAGGCGCAGCTGGTGTCAAGGAACATAGAATGGAGTTATGAAATACATGGTAGTAAAAAGGCTTTTGGTCGGAAAGCCAACGCCAGGATTGAGATGGCGTGCAGCAAAGATGAGCCCAGAGTACACGTATCTTTACGTGGAGAGCAGTTTGTTATCGATTTGAAGGCAAAAAGTGGCCGCGGACAACGAACCGGTGAACAAATTACACTGAAAAGGAAGGTGAAGGGAGCTAAAGAAGGTTAGTGACAGTTTGTTAATGGAAATGACGTTGTTTAAAATGACAGCAGATATTACAGAAATGTGGAAACACACTTGCACTCTGCTGGGATGAACCTTTATTACACATCTAAGGGTGCGTTTCCTTAAGAAAATCCAACGTTGGATCCTTAAATCCGAAAACGGATTTTGCGTTTCTTTACTAAACAGATCAATCCAAGATCACTCGGATAATGGTGCATCAAAGGAACCGAAGAATCCACTTTGGGCAGGGATTCTTCGGTTCCTTTGACGCACCATGATTCGAGAGATCTTGGATTAATCTGTTTAGAAAAGAAACGCAAAATCCGAAACGTTTTCGGATTTAAGAATCCAATCCTGGATTTTCTTAAAGAATCGCACCCTAAGTTAGTTCAGAGGGCCAGTAACTAAATTCAACCAATCAGATTGCTTTGTTGCTGATGGGACATTTTTCAGGTGTTAGACTGGACACTGTCCTGAATGATCTTGTGGCCTTATTGCTTATTAGTTGCCTAACTGTTAAAGGTAAGAGTCGTTTTCGCACTTTCAGAACTTTCTTGCGCGCCGTTATTATAAAACAACCTTAAAAAGGCAAGTCATGCTAAAGAGTTTTAGTTTACATTATAGATTATACAGATCCAGGAGCCATAATCGGGGACGGAGACCGTAAGCGCGCGCCATTTCAAGTATTGGGGTTGTCTCCATGATATGGGACAATAATTCTATTTTTAGAACAAATTGCGCCATCGCCTGCGGCACACGCGCGTCCATGCTGCGAGGATTTCTGCGGATGTCGCGCGGGGGAAATGGCGTCCGAAATTCCCGAAATTTTTCATGTTTTTGGCCCACAACTCAACGCGTTCACGTTTGTTGGAATTTTGCTTAATTAAGTATCTTCGTCGTAAGCTGCTGCAGTTTGAGTGAAGTAAGACCGTGTCGAATTTAGGTATGTTCCGCTTTAAGTTTATATATATCGCTGACCAAGTTGTGTTCCGACGGATGCTTCTTTTACATGAGCTGTACATTACTCCACTTTAAATTTCACATATGTTGAAGATTAACAGCTTTTCCATTACACAGCGAAAAACTAGCTGGATATATTTAGATATAGCAGAGCTTCAGGACTTCATGGTTTCCTAGCTCCTCTTACCACACACTTGCGAGGAATTTGCCAGTCTATCGCGACCGAAAAGTAAAACAAAATAATTGCTAGTTAAAGTTTCGCCTGAATTGTAAACAACGCTTGATGTTTCATCAAGGCCCAATAACTTTACGTCCGTAGATACTGCTCAGTTTTATATGTGTAAAAATCCAGTAAATTCTCTGTTGTCGATGAATGAGAGCGCCCGCCGATGCGTGTTTTGTACAGTCAATGACAAATTGGACTTCCGCCGCCGCACTTTCGTACATCGAACTCAAACAATAACTCTATAGTTTTTAAATATGTTTAAGATTGATAAATGTTTAAGAACATATTAAAAGCTAAGCTGGAAATATGTGAATAAAGCAGAAATAATCAGCAAAGTCACAATGACGCTTTCTTTAATCGACTTCGAATAACGATTTCGATTTTGTTGATCGAGTTATCAAAACTCCTTGTCTATTTTCATTTTCGCAGTGTAAAACTTCACTATGCTTATGTTGAAGAAACACACATGATGTTAGTAGCCTTTTTTGCGTTCGTGAAATTTGTTACAGCATCTCAGCACAAAAGATAACGAAAGAAATCTTTGTCAAGATTTGTTGACAATTGAAAACACCGACTCGGACTTGAAAGTGCACGAGCTGCACTATGCAAATGAGCTAATTGTACGCGTCAGACTTTCCTTTCAAAAACTTTTGCAAACTCACCAAACAAGCAGAAACAATAAGAAACCATCAAAACAGGTTTTGGTTATGATTAACCATTGTCTGAGAAACTCACAAATTAACTCGATACCAGAGTATGAACAAACGCAAAATCATACGCGTGAGCTTACAACAAGCACGAGCAGATCTTACTATTCATTCCCAGCGTGAGATTAAAGTCTTGTTTTCGACCCTGAAAAACCCACCTTTTCCGTTAGCTCAGAGCGTAAAACTACATATAAGCGCCCTGGTTCGTATTCCTTGCCTTATTCCCTGCCATCGAGGTGAAAAATACGCAAGAGAATCTCGCAACTCTCACCATTTGATCACGCAACGTGACAGCATCCACGCGAGAGCCCCCGACATGTGCGTGGATCCGCGCGGATATATGACGTCAGGATGGCGTAATTTGTTCTAAAAATAGAAAAATTGTCCCATATCATAGGTGCGCGCGGATCCCAAGACTTACGGTCTCCGTCCCCGATTATGGCTCCTGACAGATCACAATTTCCAAAGCTTTTGCGATACCCTTTACCAATTTTGAAACAGTACGAAGACATGATTGATCATCGCAGTTACATACACAGCTTTCGTGGTTCTGAAATAAAAGCCTGAAAAAAAATTCAGGATTGAACGGGATTCGAGCCCATGAGCTCTGCGATACCAGTGCAGTGCTCTACCAACTGAGCTATCAAGCCAACTGAGAGCTGATCACGTGGTGAGTTCGTAATATACATGTACTCGTACGTGGTGAAGATATAAGTGAACATAGGAAAGGTCGTATATTTGAAACGGGGGGTGGGGTGGGGCGGAGAGGAAGAGATGAAGATATGATCGTGACGTAATGAAATCTAGCTTTTCATCCCCTTTCGATGATTTTCTTAACGCCTTGTACAGGTAATCCTATGAATGCAAGTGCGATTAGGAATTTACACAACTAGTGATATTTGAAAACTTCACCAGCCTTTAGGCGAGTGTAATGTGAAAGAATTTTTAAATATCACCAGTAATGTATATAAATCCTTAATGGTTCGAGCTTTCATACGATTAGTCATTTATTTTGTGATTGAGGAAATTACGAAAGCGCAAGCGTTAATTTGCACCGCGGTGCAAATTAAAAATTATTTATTTAAATTGACCTGTTCTCAGCCAATCACAACGAGGATTTTCTCAGCCACAGTTGAAACTACAATTGATGATTTTGAATCTGTTTCCATCTAGACTAAAGGTTAAGTTAGCAAACATTTCTGTCTTAGGAATTCCTCTTCCCGAATACTGGGATCCAATGCCAAGCGCTAACATGACAGTGCACACAGTAGAACTCTCACCAAGTTCCCTTGAGTACCAAGCTGCCCTGTTCAGGTTCCAAGCTACCGTTTATGGAGTGACTATTCACAAAATAGAGAGAATACAGAATCCTCATCTTTACCAGTGTTACATGGTAAGAAAACAAAAGATGGACAAGGACATTGGAAGGAATAGTGAACGGCAGTTGTTTCATGGAACCGACGCGAAAAATGTCAGCCATATCAACACTCAAGGATTTAATAGAAGCTTATGTGGGGCTCATGGTAAGTGTTTTTAATAACCTGTTGTTCTGGATGGGGGAAGGGGGTGAGTAACGAAAGTACCGTTTATGATGGAGCAAGTTTTTAGAGACAAATTTAGACCGTATTTAGAGACAAAAGGCCATCAAGGGAAAAACTGTAAAGAAAATGTTAGAATCTCTATTCACCCACGAACAATTGAGGGGCTTGTGCATGGAGAGCGTATTACAATTTGGAGCGAGGGAGGAAAACCAAACAACCCGGAGAAAAATGCTCAGAGCAATGCCGAGAAAAAAAACAACAATGACAACTGCGTCTAAAACAACGAACACATTAGTGGAAGGCGAGCGCTCTCGCCATTGTGCAATCCATGATGCCCAAGTGAAAGAGAGAAAGCGAGAAAACAAGGAAAGAATCCTTGTGTCCCTTAATAATTATTTGAAATATATTTATAATTCTTTAACGGGTTATTCAATTCTACGCTGTCTCCCCTAACAAAAAGAATTTGATGCCCTATGTCTAAATTATCTATCAGATGTCGACCTAAAGAAACTGAGGCACGCAATCTGAGACAGAACTGACAATAGATTTCAAATAAGTCTCATCAGAGGAGTTCAAGTATGGGGACCTCCATCTTCTCTCCCTCTTTTGTTGTTGTTGTTGTTGTTGTTTTGTTTTTGAGCTATGATTTCAAGGTAGTGAATCACAGAAAACCCGCCATTTTGATCATAGTTGTTTTTATTCATTCTTTTTTAATGCTGATATTTGTTGGAATCCATCCCTTGACTCGCACTTTGTGTTCCTTTGCAGGAACTAAGTATGGACGCGGTGTGTATTTTGCGAGAGACGCTCGATGCTCACTTAATTACGCAAGGGGAGGAGTCGGGGCCCGCCATATGTACCTTGCCCGGGTCCTGGTCGGGCAGTATTGTGTAGGCAATTCTTCAATGATGGTGCCTCCCCCAAAGAACACATGGAGACCAGAGATTTTGTATGAATCAGTGGTCAATAATCAAGGAAACCCGTCTATTTTTGTTGTATTTTGCGACAATCAGTGCTACCCTGAATACCTTATAACTATGCAACAGTAGGCGAAATAATTCTTTGTCAGTGCTCTCGTAGGGAATGATGTCTACACATCATTACACCTCAGAATGTAATTGCAGACGCAAAATGTAATAGTCATTTCAAATATGCAGACTTTACCTTACGAGGACGAAAGAGGTCTAAATTTCATGATGTATGACTTGAGAACTTCACTGATTGAATAGGCCCTTTGCACGATCCGGTCACATAGTACAAAATCACACATGCTGGGACGCAAGTTGCACAGTGGGACTTCCAAAACAAAGCAACTCGCACCAGTCCACCTTGACCTGCCTTTGTTTTGGAAGTCCCACTGTGCAACTTGCGTCCCAGCACGTGTGATTTTGTACCATGTGACCGGATCGTGCAAAGGGCCTATTTCACATAGTAAACTAGCATCAGTACAGTTACGTTTTAAACTGAGGGTAGTTACAATTAAGTAACGTTTAAGTGTTTAAACAACATTTACATGGTCCTGTGATAATGATTTCTTTCATTAAGAAAGGTTTTGTTGCTTTTTTTCTTAGGAAAAACACACAAAGGACTTTGTTCAACGAGGTTTTAATTTAGGCGTCGTCCACACTACGCCGGAGGAATTTGAAAACGGAGATTTCACTCTGAAAACGCATCAAATGTTTTCCGTCCACACTACCACGGAGAGATTTGAAAACGCATCAATCACCGATCATTTTGGATTTGTGTTTGAGGAAAGCACGGAGTGGGAAATCACATGATTATCGCCACGTCATCGTTTTCGAAAAGTTCCGTTTTCAAAATGTTTTCCATCCACACGAAAACGCAAAAGCCGGTGTTTTCAAATTCCTCCGGTTTGAAGAGCGTTTTCGAAAAGCTCCGTGTACGGTCTGGATTAGTGTGGGCTGTAGGCTTGACCGTAGAAATAAAGCTGCGTTTTCAAATTCCTCTAGTGTAGTGTGGGAAGGGGGGGGGGAGGTCTTAATAGGTTGTCTTCATAAGTGTCACTTCAGCTCATGCAATGCTACCTTAAAGGACCCTAGTCACCCTCCGCCATTTTCGATGCCATTTTCAAGGCCATCGAAATTATTGACATTGCATGGTGAAACGTTGTGTCGCTGAAATCATGTTTAATTATCTTTAGTAGTTTCACAGTGATTTCATTCGTTTCGATATGCAGTCGAACCCCTAAACGGCCACCCTCGGGGAAATGGACTGTGGCCACTTAAAAGGTGTTGGCCGCTTAATAGAGGTAGAAACAGTAGAAAAACCATCATTGGGACTTCGATTGCTGGCCGCCTAATAGGGGTGGCCGTTTAATAGGTGGCCGCTTAATAGGGGTTCGACTGTATAAATCTAATAGCCAAACGCTCGTGCGTAAACTAAAACAAAGGTGTCGCCGACTCAGGCCCTTTAAACAGCATTAGATTTCAAATTGGATTAAGAAATTAACTCTGTAAGTACATTAATTTATAGTATTTGATATTTAAAAAAATCGGTACTTTTTGTTACGTTACAGTTCGATTCTATAACAATGCCAGATCACATGGCGAGATGGTGTTCGTGACAAACACGATACGTAAGTTTTATGTAATAGGTGAAGATTTTAGGTGTATAATGTTAATTGTGCAATTAACTGGCTATGTTTCTCAGTTTTGTTACAGTTATAAGAGTAAATATTTTACGAAATATGTAACAGAATTCCAGAAGCGACTCAAGACATTTTTTAGTGTGACAATAGTCTCATCTCAGATCCGGTGAGATCAAGGATTACATATATGTAGAGCTTTTTGACCGTAAATAGCTACATCGCTCTAGGAGAAAAAAGACTTCCAACAAAATATATTACTATCACATCAGCAGAAAAGACAGACCTCTCTCTATTTATTTAGTATATGTTATCGTATGAACTCGAGTGTCAGTAAGGATTTACACTAGGAATATATGATATTTGAAATTCTCTCAAAATTGCACGAGCCTTAAGGCGAGTACAATCTGAAAGAATTTTTAAATACAACGAGTCGTGTAAATCCTTCATTGCTTGAGCTTTCATAGGTCTTCATACGATTACTCATTTATTTATTATCTGTCTGAGAAAATTACAAACGCGCGCGCGTGAATTTGCACTGCAGTACAAATTAAGAATTAACGATAAATCGGCCTGCTCTCGGCCGATCACGATTAAGTAATTTTCTCAGTCATATAATAATATCTTTATCATATGACTGAGAAAATTACATTAAAAGACATGATAATATCCTTGCGCTACTCTTTCTCAGAGCAAAAAAAAAAACAGAAGGATATGATTATAAAATAAGACTGTGTTTCTCTATTCCTTCAACTAAAAAAGGAAAACACCGCATAGACTGAAAAAGACACTACAGATTCAGTGTCATGTTGTTGACTTGGAGAAGAGGAGCCATGGCCGTTAAGATTCATATATTTTTGCTTTCTCGTGATGTAGGTCATTCCCGGTCACTTAAATTGTGATCTATTACTATTTTATCAGGATTACAATAATAATCATAATCAAATTGCTTAATAGAAACACGATTTTAAACCAATCAGCGCACGTATTTTCTATGAGCTATTTTCTCAAGTATGATATCGCACAAAGGGAATGCTTCATAGGGTTGCGCTGTCACTAAGCTCCGTAGCACTTAGCACCAGGAGCCATAATCGGGGACGGAGGCCGTAAGCGCGCAGAATTTCTAGCACCGGGGCTGTCCCTATGAAATGGGACAATTTTTCTATTTTTAATGTTACGGGTGAACTTGCCTATTATGGTTGGCCAAATGTTGCAAAATTCTACAACGTGTTGTAATTTCACCCGAGATTTGTTTTCATGGGGTACTTACTTTGTTTCGCTCACACTTAAAGTGCTACTGTGACCAAAAGTCAATTCTACTTTTTCTTTGTATTTCAAAACTATATAACAAGCCTTCATTTCAAAAAGACACCTGTTTATTTTGACTGGAATTTTCCTACTTAATGTTCCGCCATTACTAACTTTAAAATCTTGAGAGTGCTGGATCGAGGATAAGATGACGTCATACTCACTGGTATAAAAATGCAATGCGTGTGCACGCGCCTTAATTAATATGCAGCCACGGGAGTTTCGAACATTCAGACTTTTAAACTCGTGTTTTGCATGTACAATAAGCTGCGTTTACACGCTGCAATTTTAAGCTAGTGAGTCTTTGACGTCATCTTATCCTCGATCCAACCCTCTGAAGTCCAATCGGTCAGTCTTGAATGTGAAATGGCGGACCGTGAAATCCTAAACGCACTCAAGGAAAACAGCCTTTGGATAAAATTCGAAGCTCAAGATTTTGGCAGTCAGGTGTCACACAAACACGCTTTTAAAATCTGAAGGAAAAAGGAAGTGAATTTTTTGATCGTAGTAGCACTTTAACAAAGTCAAAATGATCTGGTCGCACAAATGGGAAGTGAGCGTTACTTCAGTACCTCTGTTATGCTTTCTCTGATTTCACTTTCCGACTGGTCTGTTTCCAACTCAAAATAACCTTTCAGTGGGATCATATCGTAGGTAATTGCGCGCATAGTCAGCAACAAACCCACTTTCATCTTGATTTTCACGGGCAGTAATACCTCGTATTACTGCCTCTTTCCGGGAACTTTTCCAAACGTTGTATGTAAAGAAGGTATGTTAAATAGCTATGCATGATTGAAGTTGAATAAATGCTTATGTTGCAGAAGATAAATTTGGCAATTCAAGTCGAACAAATATTGTTGTTGAATCAAAATGGTGTTGGTGGAAGTTGAATGAAAATGCATTTTGTTGAATATAATAAAAGTAATAAAAGTAAAATAACAAAAATAATAAAAGTAAAGTATAGAAGTAGAAATATATCTTGTTGAAAATAAATATAAGTTGTTGAATATAGATTTGCACGTTGTTGAATTTTGCAACATTTGACCAACCATAACCTGTAGTTGATACAATTCTGACAGCACGCCGCGGCATTTAAAGAGCCGGTTCGCAGTCTTGTGACACCTCATCCACGTTCAGCGAATAATCAGCAGTGATCTTCGATGTCCCTTGATGTCGATTACCCGCCAAGTTGCAGACTGAAGCGAAGTAAAAGAAGCCCAAACAGGTCAGTTCCATGCAGTCTCACTTTGCCCGTCCACCCAAATTGCGGCTCATTGTTCAGATTACGCTCTAGCTCGCGTAGTAGTCGTTTTCTTCCCAAGCGCGCAAGAGGAAAACGAAAACCTTGGGGGGCATATATAGGCTTTGGCCACGAAAGTGAAGAAATATTTCTTCCCTTCCATGCCACTTGCCCCGTCCCCTTGCTATTTTTGTGTCACTTTCGCTCTCTGAGCCTTTGCGTGCCTCGTAAGCTATTCGTTTTGGGAAGGAACCGATATGATCGACTGCTAGGCGGGCAAATTTCGCTCAAAGCTTCTAGAATGACTGTAAAATATTCACGAAAGATGCACCACACTGAAGCTGAAAAACACAAGGAAAACATAAGGAAGACATAAGGAAGACAAAAAAAAAAAAACCCGGCATGCATATCGAAAGCATAACCTCACGTACGCACACATTTCGCCGCCATTTTCCACAATATCAGGTATATTTTAAAAACGCTCATTCAATGCCTACTTTGTTGTTGTGTTACTCGCAGGAAGGTAATGTAGGTACTTTAAAAAAAGGCAAATCTACAGACGCAAGCACAAGTAGAGTCCATTAGGGAAAAGTTGACAACCACCATGTTGTTACGTCAGGCTATTTTTTCGCGCATCGGACTAGTTTTCACATAACCTGAAGGCGTAAACGAGAAGAAGGAAGGTGAGACGAGAAAAAGAAAGTGAATGCAAACAGTTTTCCGCATTGCCTGCACCGATAGTTATTAACAAGAATGGATGTTTTGGTATCTTTTTTTTTTTTTTGCCAGCGCTGTACGTGACTGTACATTTGGTTGTTTTGACTTGTTAAGCCATGCATAATAGACTTTGCTGCTGAAGCTTTTATTTTATCGTTTGTGTGGTTTAATTAGTGTGACTTATAAGGTCACATGATTATACGGAAATTATCCGCCAAAATATATTTAAGTAAAGTCAGGTCTTTTCCTGTTTCACTTTCCATTCCCTCCAGAAGTTGACAGTCAGTATCACCTCTTCTAGTGCTTGTAAAGAGAAGGGCCCGACTTACTGATCAGTTGTGAGCCAGCAGATGCAATAGAAGGTAGGAAGTCTGTCATATATACTGAAGATAGGCATTTTAAATAGTAGCTCAGAATTGGTCAAAATTTATAGCAATTAGATTAGAAATGAAGCGCTTTTTAACTCTGCTGGGTTAAGGTGTGCCCTTTGCAATATCTCGTTGATCGGTAAAATTTCAACTGAGAGCTGAGAAAATTTACCCGTTAACCCCCCTCCTCTCCACCCCATCCCTCTTGACAAGGTGAAAACAACATTGAAAATTAACGTCTGAAAGTGTGACATGCCCCAGGTATCATGTTTGTCTTGAAAACTTTATTTCGGCTTGTACTCATGACTAGCGAAGCGCGCTAGTCACGTTATAACTCAGACAAACAAAACAGATTGGTGGAAGATTTGACGCTTTCTTCTAGCGCGTAAGCTAGTGCTCCCAAAACACTTTTTGAAACGAAAATTTTTCCCACAATTCCTCTCATTTCTCTCAGAACATAGCCTGCGAGCAGGCTCTTCTTCCCCTCTTCTTCCTCTCCTTCTTTCAGTTGCCACTCGGAGAGCTTGCTTGCAGCCTGCTCAACACGATTATGTTGTCTGACTCTTTCGAGGCTCCAGTAATTTACATATTACTTTTGACTTCGCGCGCTTCGTTATTTTCCTCTCCAACGTAAAACACTGTTGTACCATTAGAGCGCTATTACCATACTTAGGAATAAGCAAAGTAACGGGTGAATTGAAACTAGAAAACAAAACTCAGTTCGTGGAAATCAGCGCCTGTTCAAGTAATTTTAAAGTAATCCTTTTCATTCCCAAAAATACAAAACATTACAATTGTCTTTCTTGCGTGGAGCCCCCTGGGTTTACTGCGCGACTGACGTTCTGAAATCCTTGCTCGGGGTAAACTATAAGATTTTTGTCGATGAAACACCAAGTTCTCATTCTGAGAACTACGATAACACAACAAACAAATTTATGCCGCAGAGTGGGGAGAATTGATATTTCAAACTTGAGAAGCTGGGTAAACATAGTTGAATACAATGAGATTGATGTTTGTTTGAGCGCAAGTGATAGATCATTTCATGAAATGCAGTGCGTAGATGGTGTTATGTGAAATTTAATGCTACAAAATCGAAAAATATCTGACTGTATCTTGAAAGAACATTTAATAGCCGGTGTCCGGCGGCCGCCCTCCCGGAAAGAAAAATCGGAGAGACGCGCGTATGCATGTCTCTCCGATCAGTTTTTTTGGGGGGAGGGGGAAGCGGCTGTCACACAGGCTAAACATTCATATTTCTGGAATTTTGCAAACACGGCAGTTTTATTTTTAGGTCTTCAAATGAACGCAGCTAAATTAGACTTCCTTGACAGCGCGCAGTTTCAGGTCTTCGACTTTCATTGGCTTCGTTTGACCCGTCATGGCCCTGTACCTTCAAACAATTCATCTCTACGCTGACTGTTTTGATTTTCTAATACATGAGAGACCATAACAGTGACGTAGGCAACTTTAGCAGTTAAAATAACTTGAGTACTCGCGTAGGCCTGAAAACAAATTCAGGCTTGAAAAGGATCAAACTCATAACGATACTGGTGCAGAGCTCTGTCAACTTAGCTAGCTTTCCAGCCGACTGGACATGGGAGCTGGTCATTTTGTGAGCTCGAGATCAGACACCCGCAAACGAAGTTATTCAAGTGATTATACGAAATATCATAGCGTGGAACCGGCAGATGTAAGACTTGTAAACTACGTGAAGGGCCATCGTAGTCAGCACCGAAGACGCCACGGTAGTCTGTGAAACCGTGGCCTTTCAGGCTCCCGACAAAGAACGGGCTGTCTTTCTGGTTTTTTAGGTTTCAACGCTTGCAAGCTACTTTCTCTTACATTTGCCTTACCATAACTTAGGGATTTAGACTGAAATGATACGAGTTACCTGGGGTTTTCTGTTAGCTACAAGTCGGTCAAATGTGTACCGTGGAAATCCACGATAGGGATGTTATTTCCTTTTCCACTTTCTGATCAGTCAGTGTAAAATGCAGACTACGGACCGGGGGTAAAATGCAGACTAAGGGTAAGATGCGGACTGCAGACCAGGGGTAAAATGCCGACTGGGGTAAAATGCAGACTGTTTTGGAATTTGTAGCTGTTTCATTAGATATGATGAGAATAGGCCACTTTCGATATAAAAATACTGCTCGATAGTGAGGCCTAGAGGACAAAAACAAAAGAAATGAATAAACATGGACATTCAATTTCTTTTTTGTGTGTCCACTAAGCCTCACTTCCAAGCTTAATTTTAATACATTGAAAGCGGTCGATTGGGAGCGTTTTTGTTTTTCGTGCAATATTTGAGTGCGTTCTCATCTAGATCTCGATTTTATCGCTCACGCATTGCGTAATCCTCCCCCCCCCCCCCCCCCCCCCCGCTTCTAGGTCCGAAGGTGCCCGCACTCCTATAGATTGACGCACTGGTGTATCGAGTTATGTAATGTCATGTAGAGGACGCGTGATAACGAAGCATGCACTCATGCATTCATGATTAAATTATGATCAATATAGAGCGGTTTTCATCATTTGAATGTCGACAAGTAATTGGTTTCGCACTTGCTACGCCTTAGGATTGCCTTAAAAAACTTACGCCACATTTTCATCCAATCAGAACTAAGACCAGAATCAATCGTGAGTCGCTCGCTCACGTTTTCCCGCGCTTAGCTTCAACTATATGTAACTACTTCAAGTCTTGACTGGCTCGATAGATTTTCTTTGTTCTTTGTGATTGGCTAGAGTGATTACTTTGCTTTTGGTTTTACTACACTCAAACTAACCACGTTTCTCCATTAAAAGATTTTCCTGGCTTTAAATCATCGACCATGAGCAACGACGTTTTCATTATTTTGGGAGGTGAGTAAAATTGTTGGTCTTGTTTTCTAGTTTGGAATGTGTATTTGGCAATAGGCCATTTACAGTTGTTTGCTGAGCTAACTGGCCTATAAATGCAAGAGAGCCTGGGCATGGCCTCGCTTTGATACAAACCTATCTACTTTTCTTATTTAAATGCAAACTAGTTAGCGTTAGAACAACTTGATTTACACAACAAAAGCAGCGAGGTCTGTATCAAAACAAGGTCACCGACAGTCTCGTTGCCATTCAAAGGCCAGGTGACTGAGCAGACTGGATTGATATTTACTTATCTCTTGAGGGTCTCCAGTCAAGAGAACATTGTTACAGAAACAATTATTTGTCTCTTAAATTGTTTTCCCGTTTACACTAAAACGCAAAAGAAATTCGCATTTAATAAGCAATCACTTTTTATGTGTGTCAGCAAGAGCCTTGTGCATCTCTCTTAATTATGTCCATCAAATGAAAATAACAGGATTATAAATGTAAAATAACGAAAATAAATGTAAGAAACACTAAACCTGTGGCCCTAAAGTATAATTTGGCATCAAAGAAGTTTAGTTCATAGAAAGCTACATTACGAATGACTAGCCCTGAAACATTTACCAGGCTAAAGCTTGAATGTTTCAAGTTTGCCGTTCGTGATCTGCCTCAAACTTTCTATATTTTATCCACCCTGTCTCCTCGGCTTATGGCTAACTGCATTTCTCCAAGATGAAGGCAATTTCGTGTATCAATCGTATAAATGAATGAAATGTCACGAGTCAAATAGTATTGAAATTCACTTTTGATCCTCAGAGAACGACTGTAAAGTAGGAGAAGAAGAAGAAGAAGAAGAAGAAGAGGAAGAGGAAGAGGAAACGGAAGAAGAAGAGGAAGAGGAAACGGAAGAAGAAGAGGAAGAAGAAGAGGACAAGGAAGATGAAGAACAAAAATATGATGATGGTGATGGTGCTGGAAAAAGAGGAAGACAGCAATCTAGATTTGAACCGAATCAATTACTCGTTTGCGGGCTAAGTACGTCAACGACCGAAGAGTGCGTGCTGAACTTCATTGAGGCAATGAGCGGTGAAGAGGTGACGGAGGTAAAGCTGACAAACGACAAAGCCCTGATCACAATGGCCAATGACATAACAGGTAAGTCAAATTGGCCATATTCGTATTCTCGGTACTGGACTGGAACTAGCTTGCAATGGAGGCATATATGGGGGGAAATATCATTAAAAAGAGATTAATGTCATTTACATCTGAAAAGACTCCGTGAATTAGCCTCAGTAGCAGGCTAGTTCCGGTCCAATACCAAGAGTACCAATGTCGTCTATTGTAGTTGATATTACGGTGTGACTTAACGTAATCATTGTTTGCTTTGCAAAGATGTTCACATGCAATTTATTTTAGGGGAAGGTTAACTTATCTCTCCTGGACCGTTATTTCCCTAACGGTCAGTTTATTTCGTCCCGTCATTCGCAGCGGTTCTTTAAATCATCAGGGAACTCGTAACAAAGGCTGGAAAAGAGTCCAAAGGTCTTGTACCTGTTCATTTGTCAGTCTCCGGGGATACTTCCAGAAAAGTTGGGTGGGGATGTGCGACCCACTTCCCAAAACCCTTACCCTATTTATGACCAAAATCCGCGATTTTTTGCTACCCTATTTATGACCTGGCCAAAAACTCGATACCCTATTTATGACCGTTGTGGCTGGCACAGTTGCCCTAAACATAAGTTATGAAGGGCTTTTGTTGATGGTCTTATTGATAACGATGAAAAAGTAGCTTCTTCTAAGAAACAAACCCAATTCAAGACTAGAGTGCTAAAACCATACCTTATTTAAGACCAAAATGACCAAAATCGATACCCTATTTATGACCAAAACAGCTAAAAAACTCTACCCTTTGGGGCCGCACATACCTATATAGCCCATATAAGGGAGTACCCCGCCCCCCCTCGGGGTGCCAGACGTCTGTTCACAGAGAGTGCATTTGTTTTAAGTAGCCACTTCATCTTTCTTGAGTGCTACTTGGCCTACGTAAAACGCTTTTCCTGCAAGGAGAATTGCACTTAAATTAACACTGTTTGCTACTTTCTAAAGGCAACGTCATTAATCAATTTTGGCTAAGGTTTCATGCATGAAAACCCAT
Organism: Orbicella faveolata; assembly: GCF_042242905.1. Classification (NCBI taxonomy): domain Eukaryota; kingdom Metazoa; phylum Cnidaria; class Anthozoa; order Scleractinia; family Merulinidae; genus Orbicella; species Orbicella faveolata. Next base: position 5,339,195 of record NW_028301563.1, on the reverse strand, counting down.
TTGAAACGAGCACCATTTAAAATTCCATTGATATCTGGAAGCAGGAAACCCACCTCAAGACAAAAAGGTCGTAGTCAGTAAGACCATATTTCTGTGTTCTTTCTCATAATACTTCTGGATAAAACATGTCATCACGCAAGGTGAACCCTTTTTTAGTGCAGCGTTTTTCAATATTTTAGTAAATGAGGTTAGTAAACGGTTATTGGAGTTTTACTGTAAAATTTGCTTAGTTTTCTTACACAGAGGCGATGTGAATATTTCCACAGATTTTTTATTTAAACCTTAATGATTATTGTTACATTTCTTAGACTTCAAAAGAATCAAGACCAAAGGCGAAAAAAGAAAATTAGATTCAGCTAAGGTTTCCATCAAACAAGTTCCAGCTTGTACGAGCATTCTTGTCAGCGGTCTTTCAGAAAACACTACCCATGATGCCATTGAACTACACTTTGAAAGTCAAAGAAACAGTGGGGGTCCTGTGGAAAGCGTGCGATTTGTACCTAAAAGTGGTAGAGCTGTGGTTGTGTTTCAAGACCCAGCAGGTTTGTAACTCGTTTGTAACTTCGGTTAATGGTGGGTTAGTGCCCCTCACTCTGTGACTCATAATGTTATAAGGCTATGGCAATGAAACTTGGAGGATTTGACACGGCTTCAAAAATATTTCTTTTAAGTCCAAAAAATGTGCTCGAAATAAAGTAGTCAAATACAATAAAGAAAGCTAGATTTACTTACAAAGGGTATATGTTACTGAAAAAAAGTTTTTCCTATCAATTTGGTCCTAGATAAATCTTAGGAAAAGCCACCAAATTTACTACAACACTTCTGGAGTGTTGGCTTATATTGTCTTTTCAGTCCTAATTTTTTCAAATATCCTCTCTGCGATGATCATTCTTCACTTAAATCTGCAACCGCAGTTCAAATATGAATTAATTCATATATACTTCACATCATTTCACTCCTCACGGGAAGATTTGAACTCAATTAATTGACCTCGCTCCAGATGTGTGGCTTCATAGCTCAGTTGGAAGAGCATCGGACCAGTATTCGCGGAGGTCACGGGTCCCAATCCCGTTGAAGCCCTGATTTTTTCAGGCTTCTTCTTTCCAATTGCTTAAAGAGGCTAGGTCACGCAATTTTAGGCAATTTCAGCACTGATCAAATAGTCATAGAATTAACTAAAGTGTCAAAATAACGGCTCAAAACTATAGAAGAACTCTAACAAAACACAGGAAAGCCAAGAAGGGACATGGATGGCACAAAAGTGGAGAGGATTAAAACGGATTGCATTTGGGTAAATTTGAAAAATGTCGGCCCACCTTTTTTAAAATTTATACCAGTTTATGTCAAAATGTCATTTACACAGCTGGGAAATCATTCTCAGTCGTTATGTGTCCGTGATTTTGCAAATGAAAGACTCTTGCTCTGCCAATTTGACGTTTAGAGCTCATAATTAACAAAATTAAACAAAATTACATAAAATAGCGTGACCTAGCCCCTTTAAATTGGAAAATTTACTGCGATGATCATTCTTCACTTTCATTCTCTCTTCGATTGGGTGCATGAACCAAAATTCCTTTTTTTTTCGTTCACAGATATGGAAAGAGTTTTAGCCAGACATGAAGAGAAACCACATGTCTTAAATCGAGCGCAACTGTCAATCAGAATTTACCACAAGTTTCTAGATTGTGAGGAAGGCGGTGTGCTTGGCGGTGGCGCCGATAAGGCACAAGTGAGCCAGCAGTCCGAAGCGAAAACACAGCAGCTACACATAGCTGTAGACCCGGATGTAATGGAATTCGTCACCACTTCAGTATTTCGCGATCAACTGAGCAATTCCCTGGCAGCAAAGAAGAGCGAAATTACCTGGAAACCGAACAACAAAATGGCTGTAATAGTGCACAAGGGTGAAGACAACAGTGATTCGTGGCCATCTGCATGCATTGATGAAGTACAAAACTACCTCGGCAACTTTGTGAAGCGCGACGTTCAAGTCAACAGGGATTTGTGGGAATCAGTGAAAGCACAGTTATCTAGTATTTGCGCCTACCTGGGAGTTGATCCTCCGCTGGTCAAAACTATCGATGATGCATTTGCTGTCAGAATCGTTTCACTGAGCACAGATGTGGAAGATTACGAAAAGAAGTTGAGATCTAAATTGGAAGAGATATACCGGGCAGAAACTAGAAAAGCACGAAGAGAGGACGTTCCAAAAGAACGCTTGATTCTGCTGATGAAGTTCAAGTTTGTGGAGAAACTTCAAGAGAAGAGTAAGAAGCTGAAGATAAAGCCAGACATCGAAGGCGAAGAAATCTATTTTGAAGGTCCTGAGCGGCATCTTAAAGAAGCAACTGAGATGCTACAAAAGCAAATGTCAGGCATGGTTGAAAGGAAATTGACTCTGTCCAACAGCATCTTGAAAGCTTGTCATGGCTCGGAAAAAAGGCTAATGAAAGTGAAATGTGAGCTGCAAATCAATAATGTGGAAGCAGTGTTCGCCATTGGCAAAGACGCCAGGGTTGTGGGAACGTCAGCTGCGCATGCGGACAATGCCGCGAGGCTCGTGAAGAAGCTTTTGGAAAGCGAAAACATCAGGCAAGAACACTTTATATGCTCATCTCCGATTATCAGATGGTATCTCTCTGAGCGTCGCCAGGAAGACTTACTCTCCATTGAAGATCAACTGAAAGATTTTGAGGTGAAGATCGAGAAAGGAAAAGGCCAAGACGATTTTGACATTTCTGGAACCAAAGAAGGCTTGACCCGCGTGAGGGAAAAGCTTCACGCTCTAATAGAGGACACCGCGTCAGAGACATTTCACGTGGAACAGCCAGGCCTCTGGAAGTTCTTTGAAAGCGGAAAAGGAGATCTTCTTGTGAAATCAGTGGAAAAGGATCAAGACTGTGCGATACAAGTCCAGGAGAATTTTGGCCAAAGGACAGATGACTCGCGCAGCCAAGCAGAAGGTGGAGATTGTGCATCTTCTGAAAGTAACGACAACGACATCAATGATGAAGATGACGAAGAAGAAGAGGAAGAAGAAGAAGAAGAGGAAAAAGAGGAAGAAGACCACGCAGGCAGTGGGTCTACTGCGTCCACCTTGATTACCTTGTTTACTGAAAGCCAGCAGAAAATATCATGGAGAACTGGATATATTGAGAATGAGAAGGTGAGTGTTCAACAAATCTACTTACCGACTCGCCACTATCCGTCCACATGGAGCGTTCAGTTATCTGTTTTTGTTAGTCGGCCATTTATAATTTTGTTATTTCAAGCTATCAACCAGGTTTTACTGCAGTTAAGAAAACCCATACTTTCCAACTGTCTTTTATAATGTTGGTTTGCTATCACACCGTTTAACTCCACGGAAAACTGCCGAAAGTTAAGTTGATAAATGCCCCCGAATTGTAGCACCCTACATTCCTTCAATTCGCTCATCTTTATTAGGTACAACACAATACACAAGCTGCTAGTTCTTTGCTCGTTTTCGTTTAAAAGTTACTATAGCGCACACTTCGATTCTATCCTTATTTAGTCCCTTATCATTTTAATCCAGAGTTTTAATTTGAACTACAGGCTGATGTATTGGTGAGTTCGGTCGGAGCACCCTCTGAAGCCATTGGTAATGCTGGTGTTCCTTTAATGGCACCTCCAAACGTTGGAGACGTAACTGTCTGTCCTGGTTTTCCCTTGGTCGGTCACGTGATTCACACCAACTGTTGCAAATGGAACAATGGCAATGGGAAGGCGGTTAGTGTATGTTTTATTTTGCCTTAGGTGGCTATATGGTTAGATTGATAGGTTGTTGAAGCTTTAAAGCCATCGATGGGCCTTGAGAAGACGGTTTATAAAGACAGAAAACTATCAAAGATGTGATTGCTAGCGAGAAGGAGCATAGATAGTAAAACCCCGGGAAGACGGAGAGAAATTAGAAACCCAGAACGACAAATTTTGTTTCAACATCCACCATCGTAGACGTACAGCTAGCATCTTTAAATAATTAAGGTGGAAAAATGTATTTGAAATCCAGCAGGAAATATAAATTTATTTGCAACACACCTAAATTATGTTAAATTCTGTAGAATCAAAAGAAAGCAGAGAGTTCAAAAAATAAGTGAAAGCAAAGAACCCGAGCGCGAAAAAGTTAAAAAAAAGAATTATTATTACTGGAGTTGTACAATTCTCGTTATATTTATTTATTTATTTATTTATTTATTTATTTATTACGATTTACTCCAATACAATACGAATACATTATGAATAATTAAGATAACTAACTAAAAACAAACAAACAAACAAACAAAAGGCAGTGGAGAACGAGACAACCAAAAGCGCAATGGCACCATGTTAGGGATGTCCCCACTTATTAAAATTTAAAAATATATATACAAATATACAAATACAAATACAAATACAAGATGTTATATGGTCCACCTTTGATGTCCACATTAGCAAATTAATTTACTTTCTGTTTTAGACTCTCAGGGGCATTGTGCAGAAGTGTCTCCAAAAGGGTGAAGAGCTTGGAGCGAAGTCCATTGCATTTCCCGTCATAGGAACTGGAAACCTTGGCTTCCCGCGGGATGCAGCCTCGAGAATCATGTTAGAAGAAACGATCAGCTTTTGCGGAGCAAACCCTGGGTCTAACGTGCAGGATATTCGATTTGTTGTGTTCGAGCAAGATCAGACATTAACTGCTGCCTTCAAACGAGAGATTGCCAAATTGACAGCCAAGCACAAATTATTTCCTCTTCACACAAAGAGCGGTCTTCTCAATAGTATAAAACGTGGTCAAATGAACTTTTCTCGAAGGGTACCAGGTTTAAAGGGCCGTATGTATACTCAGGCTCTGCAAGGTGACGTGTACCAGGAGACAACTTACCGAGACCCATTTTCAGATGAGATAGATGCTTGCCAGCCAAGAAAGCGTCAAAGAAGGCAAACGAACCGCGCAAGTCAAGAGTACATTGTTCAAATTTGTGTTCTTGGCAAGAAGACAGCAGGCGTTGAAAAAGCCGTTGAATCTCTGAAGAAAGGTTTTTCTGAAGCTTGTACAACACAGAACGTCACAAATGAGGTCATTAGTCAACTTTCTCATAAACAGTTTGACAGTCTGAGAAGAAAAGCCGAGGACCGTGACGTCAGACTTGAAGTCGAGGCAGATGCTAATTGCATTGTCGTACAGGGTCAACCGACTGAAGTGTCCGGCATAGTCGGGGAGATTTGGGAAGAGATTAGCGAAAGAATAAAGAAGACCCAGGAGGAAGAACAGGCGCAGCTGGTGTCAAGGAATATAGAATGGAGTTATGAAATACATGGTAGTAAAAAGGTTTTCGGTCGGAAAGCCAACGCCAAGATTGAGATGGCGAGCAGTAAAGATGAGCCCGGAGTACAAGTATCTTTACCTGGAGAGCAGTTTGTTATCGATTTGAAGGCAAAAACTGGCCGAGGACAACGAACCGGTGAGCAAATTACACTGAAGAGGAAGGTGAAGGGAGCTGAAGAAGGTTAGTGACAGTTTATTACTGGAAATGACGTTGTTTAAAATGACAGCAGACATTACAAAAATGTGAAAACGCACTGATACACTGCTAATATGGGACTTTATTACACAGCTAAGTTAGTTCAGAGGACCAATAACTAAAATCAACCAATCAGATTGCTATGTTGCTGGTGTAATATTTTTCAGGTATTGGACTAGACACTGTCCTGAATGATCTTGTGGCCTTATTGCTTATTAGTTTCCTAACTGTTAATAGTAAGAGTCCATTTTTTACAACTTTCTTTCCATAAAACATCCTTAAAAAGGCAAGTCTTGCTAATGTTTAAATATGCATAAATACATCTGAACAATTTCCAAAGCTTTTCCGACACTCTTTACGAACTTTGAAACAGTATGAAGACATGACTAATCATCGCAGTTATATACATAACTTAAGCAGTTCGAAAAAAAAACTTTCTGGTTTGAACGGGATTCGAGCCCATGACCTCTGCGATACCGGTGCAGTGCTCTACCAACTGAGCTATCAAGCCAACTGGGAGCTGGTCACATTGTGAGATTGTAATATACCTCTAAATGGTGAAGATACAAGTAAAAACATAACAAAGCTCATAAATTTCAACTGCGGAGAAAGATATGAAGACATGACATGATGAAATCTAGTTTTTCATCCTCTTTCGATGATTTTCTTTACGCCTAGTATAGGGTAATCGTATGAATGTGAGTGCAATCAGATCAGGAATTTATACAACTAGTGATATTTGAAAATTCTCCCAGAACGGCACTAGCCTAAACAATTTGAAAGAATTTTTAAATATCATAAGTAGTGCATTTCAATCCTTAACTGTTCAAGTTTTAATACGATTAGTCATTATCTTGTGATTGAGAAATTTAGGAAAGCGCGGGCGTTAATTTGCACTGCAAAGCAAATAAAAAATTAACCGTATAATTGGCCTGCTGACAGTCAATCACAACGAGGTAATAATGGTTGAAACTACAATTGATGGTTTTTTCTCTGTTTCCATGTAGACTAAAGGTTAAGTTAGCAAACATTTAATTTCTGTCTTTAGGAATTCCTCTTCCCGAATACTGGGATCCAATGCCAAACGCTAATATGACGGTGCACAAAGTAGAACTCTTACCAAGTTCCTCTGAGTACCAAGCTGTCCTGTTCAGGTTCCAAGCTACCGCTGGTGCAGTGAATATTCACAAAATAGAACGAATTCAGAATCCCCATCTTTACAAGTGTTACACGGTAAGAAAACAGAAGATGGACAAAGACCTTGGAAGAAATAGTGAAAGACAGTTGTTTCATGGAACCGATTCTAAAAATGTCGACCACATCAACACTCAAGGATTTAACAGAAGCTTATGTGGGGCCAATGGTAAGTGGTTACACCATATTGCTATGGAAGGGAGTGTGAGCAACGATTTGCAATTTCTCTGATGTTGTACCTTATTAGGAGACAAAAGGCCACCAAGGGAAATAAATGTAAAGAAAAATGTTAGCATTTCTATTTACCCACGAACGGTTGAAGGGCTCGTGATAGTAAATGACTGAAGGGCAAATCCAAGAGAAATGATTTTGAGTTCGAAATAATGGAGAATTTGAAGTAACCGAATTAGAGGGGCCCACCTTTATTTATAGTTCTTGCCGCGTTATTCTGCGCAGTCTCACCTTAAATAAAAAAAGAAGAAGAAGAAGAAGTAGCCTTCGGTCTAAATTATGAATCAGATGTAGACTTTTAAAAGATAACCACACTGAGACAGAACTGGAATTTCAAATAAGTTTCATCAGAAGCGCATCTCCTCTCTCTTCTCTCCCTCCTTCAAAAAAATATCCGCCCATTTTTATGATACTTTTTTTTTCATTTTCAGTATACTGTTACTTGCTTGAATCCGTCTTGTGATTCTCGTTTTGTGTTCCTTTTCAGGAGTTCATTATGGACGCGGTGTGTATTTTGCCAGAGACGCTAAATACTCGCTTGGTTTCGCAGTGAACCGGGAGAGGAGGGCAGTAGCCGGGGGCCTCCGCTACATGTTCCTTGCCCGGGTCCTGGTCGGGCAGTATTGTGTAGGCAGATCCTCAATGATCGTGCCTCCCCCAAAGAACCCTTCAACACCAGAGATATTGTATGAATCGGTGGTCGATAATCAAGGAAACCCATCTATTTTTGTTGTATTTTGCGACAATCAGTGTTATCCAGAATACCTTATAACTTTGTAGTAGTAGGGAAATATTTCTTTGTCGATGCCCTTCATAGGAAATGATGTCTACAGATGCATTGTTGCGCCACAGAATGTAATAGCTGACGCAAGATGTAATTGTTCTTTAATATGTAATAACTTTACACACAAAATGTAATAAGGAATTCTAAGTCAATATGTACTTACTATAGTGCTTATTAAGCGAGCAGGAGGTTTGTATGGGAGAATCTTGACCGAGGTTTTTTAGTACAGACCTCACTGCGTTCTGTCTGTACTCACGACTGAGGTCAAGATTCCCCCATACAGACCGGCCAAGCTCGATTAATAAGATGTATATTACCTGGCCAAACAAGACTTCGCTGAAAGTCGCTTAATGTAGCCAGTTCGTAATCGCCGCCATTTTTCCTACGAACTGGGATGAAAAATTTGGTGAGAACGAGGTCGAACTTACTGACAGATGTGTTTCCAGCTTTTGTAGCTTTTTCTATAATTTTATTCCTTTGTATTCTATCTTATTTTATTCTGTTGTATTTTGTCACTATTTTTTGGAGTTTTTAGCGTCTTTTACCATTTCTCCCGTTGAAGACTGTTGTAAAGGCAGTAGAAAGCTTGTATTTTTAAATACTCTTAGCCGGAGAACGTTTTTATTTTCACAATTAACATGTTCCTGGTATAATGACTTCTGTTAAACAGAAAGGGTTTGTCTCTTATCCCTTAGAAAAGTTACACAAACGAGTTTGTTCAACGTTATTTTTAACTTTTAACAGAATTTCTATGTAACTTATTAGTGACACGTCACCTTACACAATGCTGACTATGCAAGGATGACTGTAAGGCTGCTAAAAACAACAGTAGATTTAAAATTTGATCAAGAAGTTAACACTGTAAGTATATCAATTTTTACTATAAATCTACTACCGGTCTATCACAAACTCCGTTTCCTGATTGGCTACGCTTCTCATTATCTATTCCGTGGTAGATAGTGAATAGCTTAGCAGTGTGCACTTGCTAACAAAATGATGGCCGCTTCTTTGCGTTTTCGAGGTGTCTGCGAAGAGGATTTAGATAAAGTTTTGAACGGTTAGTAGATTTATACTAAAACAATTAGATTATTTGTTCTCGATTTCTATCGCGTGATAGTTGACTTGATTGGGCCTCTCCTTCGTCAACTATCACGCGATAGAAATCTCCAGCTCATAATCTAATTGTTTAATAGCATTTAATATGAAAAAATCGCTGCTTTTTGATATGTTACAATTAAGTTAATTACTTAACAACAACATCGGGGTACCTTAGATGCCAATAAAAATTAACACTTTTATGACTATAGTCAAATCACTATATTTGGAACCTCTTTAAGGTGACTTCCTCTAGTAAGCGACCGCGACCACTTTTAGAGCTAAAATTTTGAACTTTTTTTAACCTCCCGTAAGCGACCACTTGGAATCGTAGGTGCAGCAACATTATCGCAGTAACATTATCACATTCCTGGGTACAAGAGAAGGAAATATCTCAATGGGAGGTACCGAATTTTTCTCGAAATTTTTCTCGCGATATGGTCACGTGATACTGATCAGCGGATACCTTGTTTTGACAGGTGTCATTAGACCATAACATGGATGTCCAATATCAAATTAGAGTAGTACGCCGCTAACTTAATATGTCTCTGTCAACCTATTAGTTGGAGTATGGCCGCCATCTTGCGCGACCCCGTCGTCGCTGTCGTCGTCGTCGTCGCCGTGTGTACGCGCCCACGAGCAATGCCGCTAGCAATTTTCCTTTTCTTTCCTATGAGTATGGGGCTCCGCTTAGCGGGAACGGAGTTCGAGACGGAGTTATAGGATTATTCCATTAAAACTTGTCGAAATGGTCAAGGCACAATAGTAACTAATGAGCGGTAGCTGCCCGGGGGGGGGGGCACTGCCATATATGGGCTATATAGGTATGTGCCGCTGTGAAGGGTATGGTTTTCAAGCAGTTTACTCTAGGATAGGGTATATAAATCAGAGCGTTTGAGTTTAGAATAGGGTATCATTTTTCACAAAACTGACCGGTTGGTTGAAGATTTTATCTAGAGTAAGAAAACCAGGAATTGCCACTCAAAAATATAAAAAATTGAAATCGGCAAGTTTCAATTTACGCAGATCGGCCTCAACAGTGTCGATAGATGGGGGGATTTGGGGAGTTTACTCTAGTATAGGTTAGCAAAATTCAACTGAAATAGCTCTGGTATAGGCTAAGGGTTCCAGGGTCCCAGCGGCCCATCCCCACCTAGAAATTCCCAAAGTACCCCCCCCCCCCCGGGCTAGCTGATGGCGCAGGTCTAACTGGTTTATTCGATGTGAAGTTCGTCGTGAAGCAGGGCTGCAACATGTCGGGGTTCTTGTCATTTCTTGCCTGAGATCGACTGGATCATGAGGAGAACAGTAGAGGATGTTAACACTGGTATCAGATAGAAATTGTGGTCCAAGTTGAATGACTTGGATTTCGCTGACGATATTGCACTTACATGTGCAATATCTTGCGTACTTGGGTACATACATCAGCAGATCAGGCGGTACGGAAGAAGACATTCGAGCAAGACCAGGAAAAGCACGGGCTGGGTATAACAAGCTGGGCAGGATCTGAAATAACAGTCAGTTTAACAGCAAAACCAAGATCAAAATTTTCAAGTCTAATGTACTCTCAGTGCTGTTATATGCATGTGAAACCTGTCGAATGGACGAGAAAAAGCTGGACGTGTTCTTAAATAAGAGCCTTCATGGGATACTAAAGATGTACTGACCAACGCGCATAACAAACCAGGAGATTAGAATTTGAGCAGGGATTACGCCAAAAAGTAAGTAATTGGCAAGGAGGAGATGGACGCAGCCAGGTCACGTCCTTAGAATGGATCATCATTTGCATCTTCAAATCGCTCTCACATGGGTACCAGAAGGCAGAATTGTCTTCGAGAGCCGGGACCTATGGCCGAAAAAAATTCAAGCATTTTTTCATGCCCGTAGTGCATAGCGTCCGTAGTGCAGCTTTTAACTCGAATTAAGAGGATTAAAAAGTCTCATTTAGAAAGAAAACAGATTATCGCAATTTCGTAATGTGGGTTTCCGGTCACTCAAATTCTAATAGCATTTTATCAGGATCACAATTCCCTCTTCTGTTTTACATACATGTTTTGTAATTTCCAGGAAGATAATCTGGCTTTGACTGAATCACGCTTTTTCTTAGAGGTGATCAGATTGATTGTTTTTTAAGACCGTAGGATTCTGTTGCAAGGTCACGTCCAAGCGATACTGATTTTGCAGCGACAAAATAATGTGCTGTTCCCATGTTGAAACATCGCATCCCTGCATGCATGAAGTTTGGTAACTTCTGTGGGAATTCCTTCCGACATTCTTATTGGAATCGACAGAGGAGAGATTTCTAAACAAATTAGCAAATAACTGCAAACAGTTTTTGCTTTAAACTAAATGAAGCCGTGACAAATTAGCTCGGGGGTACTCCCTCATATAGGCTATAGTCTATGTGCGGCCTCAGAGGGTATGGTTTTTAGCCGTTTTAGTCAGTTTTAGCCATTTTGGTCTCAAATAGGGTATGGCTATCGCTCTCTGGTATTGAATTCGATATGTTTTTAACATCATTATCGATAAGACCATCAACAAAAGCCCTTTAGAATGCCTTTAAAGGACCACACTCAACCAAAATGCATTGCGGGCGAGCACTGTACCGGCGCCATTTTCTGTAATACAGATAAGACGTATTTCCCGATTGTGTTCGATCATCGGACTGTATCATTGCAATCCGCAGAGACAGGCTGCTGTAGATGCCTCCTTGATGTTCTTTTAGAATTTATAGTTTGTATTCTGCGTATATTTGGTAGTTTTCCTTCGCCATTTACGAACATGAAGCGTTCAAACAGAGGACGTCCGCCGCGTAAGGAAAGTCGCCATATTGTATGGCTTACAACTTCTACGCTAAAGTTGTGGAACGAGCGTAAAAGAAATCTAGGATTCAAGGATAAATCCAATAGTGAATTCGCAGAGGCCTTGCTTCATGGTATTGCGCTAGGGGAAGGAAAAAAAGCAACAAGTCGATCGGAATCCAGTAGCCATAATAATCGAAACACGGGTCAAGGAAGGAAACGTGGAACGAATGTGGTCAATGTTAGCCCGGTTCCGTGTAAGTGGAATTATTTTGTTTACGATGTTGTTTGTTGTTGGACGCATTGAAAGCTGCATGTATATACAATACATATAGGCTTAAGTTATTACTAAATACTGTTAGCGTTGGGTAGCATAATATTCGCTATTGATTCATTCTTCATCAGGTAAGAGACCTTTATTTGAGTCAACTCCTCTGCCAAAGACACGTTCACAAGCAAGGCACACTCTTGCTGAAAGGTATGTTAGTGTTTTAAAATGTTTATTATTTACATATATTAGATATCTATTTGCCATAAGTTTATTTTTTTTTCCTTTCAGTTTGTACAGTTTTTGTGTGATGGTTTACTTTTGCACTTCATTCTGCCTTTTATGAGAGTTTCCGGTGGTCATAAGAAAATGTAATAATTTTTCTGCCTGATCCTATTTTTTTCGAGTCTAAAACAAGCATGCAATATTTGCCCTTTATCGTAGTAAGAATAATAGTTATTAAGTAGTTCTCCATCTTCATATTTTATTAGTACTATTGAGGTTAATGTCACTGGCTCCACCGTAGCTAGTCCTCAAGTGAATGACTCAAGGCAAACCTCCATGTGGAACCTTTCCACCTCCTGGGAAAAGGCAGCAACCATAAATCCTTCGTTTGCTTCGCTGAAGGGAAATCCTTTCAAGGACAGCCCTCTCTCAGAATCTGAGCACTCTGAAACTACATGTAGTATTGATGATGAAAGGTGTGTACTCATACATATTTGTCAATAATATTATTGTCTCATTTGTTTACAACATCTACAGTATATGAATTGAATACATGCAGGTGAGCCCACTGTTTGTGCATGCCAATTTTGACAAAAGCTTAGAAAGGCAAGTCACAGAATGGTGCACAAAGGAAGTAGGCTTGACCTTGTAAGGTGTATGAAGCACTAGTGCAAGGTTGTCAGCAAGATCTCTGTATAACCTTGCACTTAATTATAAAGCTGCAGACAGTTTTGAGGCCCACATTCTATTCATGACTATGCAAAGGATAGTACAAAATCTTACAAGGTTGTCTCTTTATTTGTGACTTCTGGAAAATACCTCATGCTACTTTTCCTTAAGTAACTTCATGGGCCTTTTACAGTATTCTGTTGTCATGATTCTTCTATTGATTTTAGTGAAATAATTTGTGAGTTTTTCTGTCATTTTCATCAGTTCATGTGAAAGTGGCCTACCTGAAGACGAGATGGATGATGACTACATCAGAGAGGACCCTTCACTTGTGTCATTCAGCCAATCTTTGTAAGTACAGCATATGGTACATTCATTGACCAAAGCTGGGATGTAAACAAGCTTCATTTTGTAGCTAAGTACATGTATTCTACATCTTTGAAAAGGGGAAGTGATGCATTTGACATTTGGCCCTAATAATTTATCACAAGTTGTAATTGATTATTGAACAATTATTGATTGAAGTTTGCATTCTTGTCTAGAACAATGCATGTAAAATTATGCATGGAGTACAGATTTGACATGTGGCTGCTATTGCAATGTTGGCTAATCTGCTAAAGCAATGAAATGTTTAGAATAGTGTCAAATATGAACTAGTCAGCAGTGATATAATTTTTTCTATTTTCAGCTCAGAGAAAGACCAAAGCACTGACCTAAGTGTGACTTTGAGTGCAATTTTTAGCAGTTACTCGGACAGTGAGGAGGAGGAGGAGGAGGAGGAAAAAGAGGAGGATCCAAATAGTCATTCCATCAACTTAGAGACACACTCTACATGCAGTGATAAAGACCTCTGTCTCAACCATGGTGAAGCTGAAGCAAAAGCAAATGGATCTGTAGTAGCTACAGCTGTTGAACCTGAAATAATACTTCAACAGCAGAGTATTCAATCATCTAGCTCCAACCCTGTTACAGCCACAGCTGGTGAACCTGAAGTACAGCCTCAGCAGCGGATTGTTGAATCTTGTACCTCCACTCATGGTATTCCAGATGCTGCTCTTACAACTGATGAAAACACTCCTCAGAATAATATGGAAATGCTTCAGAAAAAAGTAGAGGATGTTATGAAAGAGGTGTGCAACATGGACAGTGATCTTGATGAATTTTTGTCACATTTTCATAAGGAGAGAATTATTTCCGAGGTGCAGGCGATTCTCAATTTATTTGAGAGAAACTGTCAAATTAATGGTTGTGTTGGACAGTGTTCTGTGGTCAATACAAAATCTGAAGGGGGTGTATTGATTGTTAGCTGGAAATGTACTGAGGGACATAATGGGATGTGGGAGTCTTCTGCTGTGCTTGGTGTTAAAAGAGGCCAAAAGGTCTATGCAGCTACAGTTCTTCTTGCTGCCTCAATTGTTGTGTCAGGGAACAACTTTGATAAGCTAAGCATGCTTATGAGGTTTTTGAATGTGAGTTTTTTGTCAGAAAGTACATTTTCTCGCATTCAGACAACATGTGTGACCCCAGTTGTAAAGGAACTCTGGGAAGCAATGAAAGAGAAAGTGTGGGAGGTCCTTAAAGGTGAAGAGTTGGCTTTGGCAGGTGATGGGAGAAATGATTCACCAGGGCACAGTGCTAAGCATTGTGTTTATACTATAATGGAGCACTACTTGCATCTGATTGTGGACATAGAGGTGGTTGACAAGAGAGAAACTGGAGGTTCCTCAGCCACTATGGAGAAGCTGGCATTGAAGCGTTTGATTGAGAGAGCAATGACAGATCTGAAGATAGTAGATTTGGTGACTGATGCCTCCAGCATGATCATTGCCCTTATAAGAACCCTCAAAGGTACATGTGAGTCCATCCTAAATTTTTTTTAGTCCACATTAGTAATACTCCAAAATTTTTTTCGGTCCACTTTAGTAATACTGGAGTGAATAGATTTCTTTCATGATAAACTTCAATAGCACATTAATGACAGTAAGCTGATTCTCCTTGTAGTATAGCTTTTAAGTGAAATTTGCAAAGAAACCTATTCTAGTGGAAAAAGTGAAATAACATCCCAATATGGTTTGTAAGACTTATTTTCATTGAATGGTTTTTTGTTTCTGTGTTGTTTTCAGAGCAAAATCCAAGCCATCTTGAGGATCTATTCCACTCTTTGGACATGTGGCACAAGTCATGTAAATTGACTGCCAAACTGAGTGCTGTGAGTACTGCACACTTATGATACAATAGTAAATGAAGCTGATAACAACTTATAATGGCCTTCCCTTAATAGTTATATATGTATATGTATTTATACCATGCCATAGAAAATATAGCCAATCATATCACATTGACTCAAATATTGTATGCTACTTATTATGTTGAATTCTTATTGTAGGCTGCTAAAGTACGAGGGTGCGATGATATAAGTCAGTGGATTGAACCCATTAGGAACCACTTTTGGCACTGTGCAGAGCAGTGTGATGGCAGTGAAGAAACCCTCAGGGTAAGTGTCGAGTATATTCAATGTCTCCCCGAATGTACTTATTAGAGAAAACATTGACATACTTCCATCCAAGCAAAAGATTGTACTTTTCCTTGTACAGGAAATGGTAGCATTTATATCCAGGTATAGATTGGTACAAATCTTAATGGTTAAGACTTTGATTTGGATGTTTAAAAGTTCAAACCAAAGACAAATTTAAACTACAACATGCACATGTACATGTGAACAAGTGGGTAAACTGTGACTGTTTTTTTAAATAGTTTTTTAGCTGTATGCTGTTTGGTTTTGTTTAGGACGTGTGGCTCGGTGTCATACATCATGTGTGTGGGGAGCATGAGTGGGTTGAAGGAGAATGCTCACATGGTCCCCTTGTTTCAACTGAAGAGGGGAAGACCTTCCTTGAAATGGACTCTAAGTCACACAAGGCTGTACGTGACATTGTTATGGATCGTGCTCGGCTCAAAACATTGGCATTTTATGTGAAATTTAGGTAAGTAAAGAAATTTTAATTAAAAAATTAACAATTCTTGGCATTTCTGTGACTCAAACTCAAATCAGTGTAAAGATTGATTTACACTAGTGAATAAATTATTAGCACGAACAAAAAGTTTTTGTTGGTACTAACAATTCATTCACTAGTGTGTGCATTGAACTGACAACAAGGACACAAAAGTACATTGTATTTATCCCAAGCAAGACTTTAGATTCTAAACAAACTTGTTAGTAACAGTAACTTTTGTACTTATTGTTCTACTCATTGTTTGTGTAGGCATACCAGTAAACTCGAAAGTTTCAATTCCATGATGCTGAAGTATGCTTCGAAGAGGATAGCATTTAGGTAAGCTGGCTCATTTGAAATATACATGTACGTGTACATTTGTCCGAACTACTAATGTTTTCCTTCAATAGGGTTGGCATCTGTCATGGCGATATTGGTGAATTTGTTTTAACATTTATTCTTTCCTGGGTAGTGGAAAGTGTGGTAAATAACCAGCAAATGTTGTTGTGTTCTGGAGTGTGAACCCTGTGCCAGCAAAAGAGTCAAAACCTACAAGTATAGAAGTCACAGATCATAGTAACTTATTTTTGAATATGTTATTGAAGATCAGTTCCAACATTCCTTGTACCCCATGTTTATGTATCATAGAGAGAACTTATAGCAATGATTGTGATTAATCTTTTCACATTTCTCATCATTGAATTTTATTGCTCTTTCACATTGCAGCTATGATGTTTTTATGACAAGGATTCTTCTGGTAGCATTGGATCACAATGTTCATTTATTCCGAACTGATTTGGAAGACTCCAAGGGCCAGGTCCGGTACAAAAAAACCTACAGTAAGAGGTCCAAGAATTGGAGGGTGGAGCCAGTAAAAGAACCCAAGAAGTACCCACACTGGGCAGTGATGGCAGCTAAAATCCTTAAGAAGAGGGCTTCTGACACTGAAACAATTGTCAGACATAAAACATTTCTGCCAAATCACCCAAAGAGACTGGCAGCCACTATTGCTATGAAAGAGGCCCCTAGCACAGCAGAATTAGTTCAGGCTAGACTTTCCCGTTTCAGTAAAAGAGGTATCAAGGATTCTTAAAAGTGAAATTTTCTTTGCTTCAAAATGACTTTGTTCAGTGCGGGGAAACCGCCAAAAAAATGCAGGAATAAAATTAATCCTAATATTGTTGTACACATCTTGATTTTAATCAATGAAGCTCTCACTTACTATTGAATTTGACACCAGACTTTAATTAATAAAATCTGTCAATAGAAATTGACAGTAAGTAATCTAACAATCTTTCTTATTGTTACAACTCCTGAGTATAAGGGCTTTAGAAGAACTATTGCTGTTCAGTGTCTTCTGAATCCCATATATTCCCCATCAGGAGCAGGATATGTTTGTCTCACTAGTCTAACAACACAAGATGGGCAAACTCTCCGATTGCCTTTGCCCAACTTTCCATATTCCAAAGGATGTATTGCCTGTATGCAGCCTTGCGATAGCTGTTCATTTCAAAGTCAGCATTTTCTACTCTTATGTCACACCGTGCCCTGATAGCTATATTGAGAACTTCCCTGTCCAAAACAACATTCCTGAACATCTCATATGAGGTTACACATGACCTCTTACCACGGCATTTGTTCTCTTCTTCGCTGGCCATATCAACACAGACATTGCAGACACACCAGTCTGGAGAGCCACCTTCACCCATTGGTCTGTCAGGTTCGGGGTCCTCGCTATTCACCAGCTGCCTTGCATATTCAAGACTTCCTCTCCCCGTGCATAACACTTCAAGCAGAAGTCTGTTGCGTTGATCTACGGTCAGTGATTCAATGAAAACCTGATAAGTAAAAAAAGTACTTTAGACCTGACAAATGCATCTCTGGTGTGAAGTCCAAAGCAGATAATTTATGTGGTCAGGGGTTTGTATGCTGCGATAGTTTAGGCTTGTGCTACGAATTCATTTTTGTTTTGCTTTTATTGTATTGAAAGATTTTTGAGCAACTGGTGCTCGAACAGAAATAAAATGAAATGAAGGTGGTATTTATAGTAAGGGAATTATAACTTGAGGATAAAAGTTTTCGTTCAACAAGGAAAGACCTCAAGGAAATTACAAACGACAGCAAGAAGATAAAATATTACAACGGGGATTGACTTTTAAGACGCGATACGAAATGTTTCCGGCATAAAAACGTAAATTAGAAGAGGTGCATTAAAAACTATTAAACTTGACTATGAAACTGGTGCAAGGGCAGTAGGAATAAAAGTACAATATTAGGATTTTCATCACAACTTTGACAACACTAGCTACAACAGTACACTGGAATTATGGCACACGTTTTACCTGGATACTTTCTCTTTCGCGTTCAAGGGATAACTGGTGCCTTTCGAATGCACTGCTAGGGCGTTGAGTTGTTGCAGTATTGCCTGGAGAATTCGCAGCAGGCACAGATTCTTTATTGTTTCTGCACGGCTTTGCAGAACTGCCACATACACATGTCGCCGCGCACCTCAAACCAGCATCACGACAAACACATCCACGGAATTTCCCACTTTTCCTGCTACAAGTGTTTTTGCACTGGCAAGTCTGTTCAAAATCATTAGAAAAATTATGAGTGTTACATACCCATTTAGAAATATTGCCAAAATCGATGGAACTCACCACTCGTGAACCTTCTCGAGAAGTTCCCGGTAGCCCGGTGCTTCGATGCGAAACCGCAATACGACCTACTGGAGACCCGTAACAGTTTATCAATCCTTCACCAATGTTACTATCCTCGCTATCATTAGTCACATTAACGGAAGTTCCTTCGCTTTCGTCCATCTTCTAGATTTCTCTCACTTCACGCACGTGTGTATGACAAGTCGACATGTGAGAAATGTCCGCGAATTCCCGGATAATAACAATCACAAAGGCGCGCAAAGCACACTGGTTGCGTGTGGTCCTTTAACATCAGTCTGAACTAGGGAACGTATTACTGAGACAGGTCTGGAGCAAGGTATTAATTTAAGGGTCAGGTCTTAAATAGCGTAACAAATCTTTGGTTAGGTCACAAATAGGGTAGGGAAATTCTCAGATTTTGATCTTAAATAGGGTAAAGGCTTTGGGAAGCGAGCAGCACACCTCCACTCCATTTTTCTGGGAGTACCTCCCTCAGGAAAATTATCCAGATGCTCTCAACATCAAATGAGTGAGATAAAGGTGATATTGATATCACCGAAACTAATCGGTTCTAAGATAATCATTTAATTTTGTAGTACTTCAAAATGATTTTCCTTCTGCGAAAGATGACTGGCTATTTCCGGGATTGATTGATATTCGTTTACCTCAAAAATGAGAGAGACGTGTTGAAAGTCACAATGCTTTGAATTCCTTTTACATATGGTCTCTTAGCCTCATTGTCTAATGCCGCTGCACTGCATTCTGTAAAAGTATCCTTGTATTGAAACTTTGAACCCAAAAAATAATTTTTATAGTATTTGGGAATGTTTCTACAGTGAAGCTATACCAGAACATCGTAAATTGACATTTGTACGACTTCTGTCAGCTGCTGAAATGATGGTCTCGAAAGCAGATCAGCATTGAATAAAATTTACGTTCATGCAAAAAAGAGAAAGCTCTGAAAGATGGCGCGATAAACAGCTTTCTACAAAGTAATTAGAAGTTAAAGGTCTGCTACACAATTAAAAACACATGTACGTCGACAAAATCCATTATTATCACTGATTACGGCTTAGAACAAGAGAAAGGTAGCAGCTTTACAACACAGGTTTCGTTGTTTTGCGCGAAAACAGAGTTTGACCAGGCAGCTAAGCAGGCAACAGCACGGTCTTGAAGTCATCCAACCAAATCTTTAATATGGAATAATTTTTATAGTGGCATCAATTACGTGCAAGTTAGAACACTGATAACCTCTTACCACAATGACCTTGTTATCTACTCTGGATCGAGATTGCCCTTTTGGCGAATTTTTCAACTTCTTCGCATCGGTATTCACAATTTAACCACAGCTTAGAAGAAGCCACAAACTGCAAGCATTTCATTGGTGGCGATTCAGAACTTGCCGGTGGTCTTGTGAAGCTTTGTGATATCAAAGTTATTTCGACAATCTCCAGTTATTAGCATATTAGCAGACCTAGCCTGTGTTGCAGCCTGACGTGTCATAAAATCCCCGATATAGGACTATACCGGTGGTTTAGACTGTCTGCGACGCAGGCTATAGCAGACCTGGTAATTCTAATATTTCACCCTGTGCTATCCATTATTATGTAATTGCAGATTAAAAATCGTTAGCATTCGGGATATTTTGTTTCTTTTTTTTATTTATTCAGGGAGCCTAGTCGGATCAAGTGCAGACTTACTGGTGCCAAAGCCATTTTTCGTCTAAATTCCAGCCGAGAGTGAGATGAACTCGCATTAAAATTAAAACCATTTGAGCTTTCAACGGCACTGTCGTATTTTAACTATTTTCTTCATTCCCAGAGCCCACCAGAGTGAGTATTTATCGCACTATGGGACGCATAAGGCCTTACAAAGTGAATTACAAGACATTAAGTGTACCGTAAAATTTTTGTATTGAATATCGTTTCAAGATGAATTTAATTGCTCTTTACGCAAACGTCCCTTTCCATTTCTCATCGCTTTTAACTTGTGACAATTACCTGCCGCTTCTGCTACTATTAGCAGCTGTAGGTTATCTGTTTGCATCAGTAGGGTTAATGAGCCGTAGCCATTTTCGAAGCCATGGCGCGACTGACAATGTTTTCATTTCATACTCCACATAATACTTACACGAAGCTGTCCAAACAACAAAACACCTGTGGATGAAAAACATCCTTTGCTCCTTATCTAAACCTCTCGTCTTGGGATCCTCTGTTTTCTTAGTGTTGTTTGAACATGTGGTTATTTAGTGCATAAGTATGTTGACTATTTCTCTAACGGGATGACCATAATTCCACTCACAGTAAACACCTTTCCGTTTCTATAACTAGCCACAGTAAAATTGTCTTTATCTGCCTCCAGTAGCGCCTGACTAGCAACTTGTATTCCATGATCTCTAACCGCGCCAACGTAAACTACAGACACGATTTTACAGCGCTGTCTCGTCGCTTCTTTCATCGCCTCGACGCGCCGCTTCACAAGTTGGCACACGTTTTTGCCCAAGCGGTCACAAGCCTCGCGGTCGTACTCTGTGACATTCTCAAACTGTAGCTTCAGAGTTTCTTGAATAATGTCATGTATTGCAATGTTCTCCCTTTCAATAGGTCCAAGCACAGACGAGCATTTTCTTGAAGAAGAAGGGGAACTATCGAGGCTGTTCTGTGATCCAGTGGGTTTTAGCGAAGCCATCCATACGTCAGGATCTGGTGAAAGAGTTGTTGGTGAAGGTTGATTAAAGGCGGGTTGAGATGACCGCCTTACTTTTCCTCTTTCTTCTGAATTCGATTTCGAGTTGAAATGAAACGAAAATAATGACAATTTTCTTGTTCTTTTCCCTGGCTTGGGCGAGAATTTCGTGTCGGCTTTTTCTGGGAACGCCGTAAAAGACGAGTTTCCGTAAATGTTCGATGCACTGCTTGACCGAGACACTTCGTGACCAGAGGTGAAATGGAATGGATTTGAATTTTGCCGTTCCCTCGGAAACCACGATCCATTTGTTTCATCCATGACTAAGATTGATCGGCTGAGAAAACGCTGTAGAAATCTGCTAGGAATTACGTTTTACACTGTTTCGTAGACGTTTGACAGACGAAGAAGCTATCTTGGGACGTGAAGCCCTCTCTGTACTGGACGTGTATACTGAAAGACGTGGTCTTAATTTACAGATTTATCGCGGTTCAAATCGTCTCAATGTGCTTCCGGCAACAAAGTGTTGGACAATCACTGATCTTGAACCGATATCAACCAATCCTTCAATTCGCACGCATTGTGTAGCCAAAAGTAAACAAATGTTGCAAAAGGTGAAAAAGAAAAACTGTTAGCTTTGGATGATTAATACAGCCTGCATGCATAGATGACCTGCTGACATACAGGTGAGTGTTGCAGGGGGCGTGAAAAGATGTTCGAAACCGTCTACTCTTTCAGTGAATTCCAACTGAGAAATTTGTCCCAATTACATCATGTGTTTCAGCATGTATTTGCAACGCAACATTTCTACGGAATATAAATATCTATTCGTTCTGAGATAATCCTTCCGTCCGTGAAAATAAATAGGTTTTAATCCATCTTTGCAGACTGTCACGAGGTATTTTTTTGAGCGATATGCATTATCACAGATCCCAGCTGACAAATATTGCACATTTTAGTAAAGCATTAAAAATGCATATGTGCTTGTTATTTGCATACTCAATGGCTTGAGCAAACAATAGATTTTCTTGCCTCAGTCCAGTCGAGGTGAGAACTAAATGAGATGTTAAATGCTTGAAGTGGAATTAATCCTTTCAGAACAAAAGGGTCGATTTAAAGATGACTTATGAAAGCATTTTATTCATTGATATATAAAGCTTTCTGTGTGCTGCATAGCTGTAGTCAGGGCGTGCGATACTTCATAGTTTCCACAGCATGCATGCAGCGATTAAAACAATGTACAGCTTTCGGAGCATTTGATACGTTTGATATCACAGATGAAGGCAAAAATTTGCTTATTTATATTTTAGTGTGATATGTAGTTACCATGCACATAAGCTAAGACTAATTGAAGCATTAACGCTTCACTTCAGAGATTTATGTACATTAGAGACTCTCTTGTTTGTTAGCTTTGTTTTAACGAAATAAACAGGGCATAAAAGGGATGCAACCAGCCATGTTGCTTTTGTTTGTTTTTGTTTAAGACTTCAAATCAGAGAATTATCGGGAAACCTCAATCTTCAACAGTTTTTTAATTAGTTTAACTTCAATTCATATGGTATTGATTTTTCATCGTTGCATCTGGCAGTGGTTTAACAGAATTTGTACTTAACTAAATGAGTTTGAACGTAGAAATATTCTTAATGTCTTGCCCACCAAAGAAGCTAAGCAAAAACTCTGTAAGAGATCACTCGGCACGTGAAAATAGAAATACAGACTGAACCAGCCCGTCATCTAAGCCGCACTCATGAGTTCAAGATAACCAATTAAATGCGGGAAATTTTGAAATCGATCATGTTAGCCACAATTATATTATATATGTTGGACAGTCTGTAGAACAGCTCTTTTAAATTAATCTAGGCCACCTTGCTGTAACCGCGACGTCGTGGCAATTAATTAACTTTTTCCTATTTGATATAGTGACAAAATTGACATTTTGGTGAAAGCGAACTGAAAGTCAATACGAGTATCAAGTTTTGGATGTCAGTGATACTCTGGCATCCTAATTCGACATTGAAGAAGTAAATATAAAGTAATTTCGGGTTTGCAGATCCTATTAGTTTCAATAAAAATGCATTCCTCAGCGTATCACATCGTATTGAAATGTTTCAAAATTAATAGTAGAGAAGATAGGGAAAAACATTTTAAAAGAAAAATAAACGCTATAACATGACGTTTCGGCTTAAATCTGCATTTGATAATGGCGACAAGGTGACGCCGAAACTTCATGTTATACTATTGCGTTTATTTTTCTTTTAAATAAGTTTTGGGGGTAGTTTGTAAAGTTTCCCTGTTCCGCAACGGCCTTGTTTTGACTTGAAGTAAAAGTTTCCAAATAAGGGTAAAGATGGTTTATTTACAAGCGTACGCAAGAAATGTTCGCGCGCTTTCTACACAAGAATGCTTTGCCTGGTTCCGACACGCAAGACCCTCGCCCCTATCACGAGGGTGCCAGGGAGCCATGTAGAATTAAGAATTTACGATAATGGCAAATATTTATCAGTTTTGATTTTTAATTATTTGGGAATCAGTAATTATTAGGTTCGAGGGTATAAAGGACACAAGGTGCGTTGAGACGAAATTGTTTGTATTATTTCCCATACTAACTATTCGAGAACCTTTTTTTGTGTTCGACTAAAATTTGATGAAGCGTCCCCCCCCCCCCCACTCGCCCCCTCCACCCCTCACCCTCAAAAAATGTTGGTTAACTAAATAAGTAACTTAAATAATTCAATGATTTCTTTGAATTGTTGTCTTCAATTGACGCTGACTTCGGGCCGTGGACTATCACTGACTATGAACAAAGGTTGACTCACTTTGTGAGAAATATAATAGAAATTCTTCTCCAAATTTCGACCTTGGGTATCACGTTTTGTAAGGGACTGTGCAATAATTACCTGGAGGGGGGTTTGTAAAATTATAGGGGGGACATAGTAGAAAATGACAACAAGAGAGAGGGGGTTGGATGTAAAATTTGATACATTCAGTGGGGGCATTACTTTTTCATTCCTTTTTGCAAACTGGAAAAGTAGTGGAAGAGTTATTGGACTTCAAATATAAATACTAACATTAGAATGAAACTGACAAATTTATCAACTCTAAGGTGTTCTGATCTATGAACTGTTGTTTTCCTATTTGACATGCAGTAGGAAAGGAATGCCTCTGTTATATATGGAAGGAGACTTTTTTCAAGGGGGAGGGGTTAGCCTTAATATTACCATTATGTGAAGGGGGGTTGAAATTAATTTTTGCTTAATGAGAGGTGGGGTACGACTTAGTTTTGGGGCATATTTCACCCATTTCCCAGCCCCCCTCCCTCCAGGTAATTATCACACAGTCCCTAACGTCAGTACAGTTTGGCCTTACTCACTTCATTTTTTTTTTTTTCTAAAATAGGTTTTCCCAAAAACATGATTTGTACGGGTTCTAACTGGTTCAAACATCCTTGCTTGTTATAAAGCAATAAACATTCAGCAATTAATCACTTAATCAATTTTAATTTTTTTTAACTTTTCATTGGTATTTTAATTCAGTTGGAAACGACTCAGATTAATATATTGAATATCACGTGCCCTTTTTCGACCTCAGTTTTAGGAAAACGTAAAGATTGATGACTGTGTTGTTATTAGCCGTGAAATTCCAAATTCTTATTGGTTATCATCATGCATCATGAACACCATATTAAAATTGTATTTGTTTACCATTTATTTGGTAGTTTTGAATTTGGACAACGAGCCGGATGAAAATTATACCAACCCCTTTTTCATTAAATAAAAAAGGAAGTCTGCATACGAGCAAAGTGGCCCATCAAAACGGAGCTTATCCCGGTTTCGGTAGAATGTAGTTACTAGGAGTATTTCTACCAGTGGCGGATCTAGGGGAGGGGCCTGGGGGACCCGGCCCCCTCCCTTATTTTGGGTGAAAAAAAAAAGAAATGACTGAAGGAAGAAAAGCCGGCAGGGCAAGTAAATCAAAACCGGACCCCCCCTCTCCCCCCCCCCCCCCCCATCTTAGCTCAAAGTCTGGATCCGCCACTGTCTACTCCCCCCTGGATGGGATGCTAAAGAGAAAGAGAGGTGTATACGCCTGAAACTTCTTGTATGAAGGGAACCTCTGTTCATATTAAGAATATGTGAATAAAACAGCTCTGTAATCATAAGGTTTGAGATTTTGCTACGGCTTTCCGGACGCGAAAGCATTTCGGGACTTTCGAGAAACGGGCCCCAGGACTCGAACCCGGACCGCTCGTTCCGGAGTCGAGCACACTAACCATGAGGCCACCGCGCCATTCACAACTGAATCCCCTCTTTTTCGACCTTTCATCAAAACATGAAGATAGTTGTGATGTATTTGGCTTGGAAAAATGGGCGGCTTTTGGACAAAGAATTTTGATCGTACTAGGGGTGGTGATAATCACCCCTCCCCCACGAATCAATGACAAGCTCCTGCTAAAACCAAAGCACGTCATTTTTCCACCACTGAACTTTGCTTTAATTACGTAGAGAAAGCACTATGTTACGAACGACTCCAAACATTTGAAGAGCTTGTTCTGAGCGATTACATGCAGAGACTTTTTTCCAGTTCTTTGGATGTGAATGATTTCAAAGAACTGAGGTATCAGCTTTCAACAACTGCAAGAACGTTCTGGTGCTAAAAGCGTAACGACCCGTAGAGTCAAGTCTTTAAAACCCGTGTCACACCGCAGGGAACCAAAGCTAATTTCTAATTTCTGGCAATATTGTCTTAATTAGGTTTTAGTGAATCAAATATGTATATATGATTATTAATTTTCCCCTGTACATAGTTCTTATTCTTTTGTTAATATCTTTCGTGTTTGTAAAATTTTATATTCTGTGTATAGTAGGTCCACATCAGTCCTTCGGCTGCCAAATCCCCTCTACAACCTACTTATCAAATAAAGTTTACTTACTTATTTACTACTTACTAAGCTCGGAAAAGTGAACGTCCGTGTTTCCTGTTTAACTGATGTTACAGTCGAAATGTCCGGATTTGTATGGGAACTAAAGTGGTTTTAATCCTAAGCTTAACAGATAGGAACGAATGTTGAACAAAGTGAAGCTATCTCGCTTCAGGCGAGTGTTTTTTTTGTTTTTGGGAGGCTTTTAGGCCGATGTACAAACCATTTTGGTGAGTTTTAGTTCAGTCTACCGTTTGAAAGAAAATCAGAGGGACTAAACACCACCTAAATTGCCAGCAATCGACCTAGAAGCCCCACAAGAAACAAAGAACCACACATCTTAAGAGGGGTAGGTTTATTTTTGTTCAATATTTATTCATATTTCTTCAGGCCTAAGGCTGATCAAGAACAGTCAAGAGAATAGAACCGCGAGTTCCCATACAAATCCTTCTTTTTTGACTCTTGCGTATCACGGGCCAACTTAGGAACCCCATGCACATATGGTGATCGATTTTGATTTGATAACCTCGGTGTTTTAGAGAAACAAATGCTAATCACTAAGAAGATAATCGTATCAAAAATAAAAGCAGCCGAATAGAGCGATAAACTAATCCCGGCATAGTAAATATAACTCCGCAGTTATTCCGGAAAAAATATAACAAGATTTTTCAGAAAAGACATACTTCTCAACATGATAATTTTTAATCTGATTGCAAAGTGAAGTCTAAACAGCTATACCACGGTGACATTATCACTTGCAGAAACAGGCATCCTATACATAGCAAGCAACAATTTCCTTTTGGCGAATGAAAATAACATTGGGTTTTCAAGGCATTTCCGTTTACAAAAATATGGTTAAGAAGATTAGTTAGTCACGAGAAAAGGTCATATTCACAATGTCATTCGGCTCCGCTTTAGTACAAAGCGTTTGTTACAACGGACGCGAACCCGAACAAGGAATCATTTCTATAACTCGCAGCTGCGAAATTATCTCTGTCATTTTCCCAGACAGTCTGAACTGTAGCAAACATTCCTTCGTCCCTTACAGAGCCAATATATGCCTGACACACAACTTTACATTGGACTTTTTCAGTTTCCTTCATTGACGCCACAAGAGTTTTCAAAATTTTGCAGATGCTTTTACAAACACGATCACACGTCTCGCGCTTATACTCAGTCATGGCCAACATGTGCGCTCGTAACACTTGCTTGATCAGGTCATGTATTTTAACATCGTCTTCCTTAAAGAACGCTTGTTCCGGTACTGGCTTTGTTTGTGATTCTTTACCACTTACAGTCGAGGTTTCTTCCTTTCCTTTCTTCTCTTCGTTTTCAATGGTAGTTGTTATTTGTTGGTTTGGTGGAAGTTGCGGGTCAGTGTTTCTTCTCTTCCGTTCTTTTTCGTTTGAATGCTGCGAAGGTTTAAACATTGTCTGCAGTGATAATTTTCGCGTCTTCTTAGTTTCCTTGGGCTCGCTAGTAGCTTCTTGCTTGTTGGTTCCTGTTGATTGGTTTCCAGTGAAAATTCCATGCAAAGATAACGGTGAAATTCTTTTGGTGATACTAAGTTTCCTTCTTCTCTCTGACGGCGGAGGAGGCTTCGGTTCATCGTTTTCCTCACTAGCCCCATTTCCACTAAAACTTGGCGCGTTAAATGTAAGAAAATCAGAAATGATTTTCTTAGATTTCTTTATCGCTGTCTTTCGGCCATCTTCTTCATCGGCATCGTTCGTTTTTTCGGAATTCCGCGGCGTCGATCCGGCATTGAACGAAGACGCCCTCGCTGTCTTTCGGTTTCCTGTCGGAGTGTTGGTTAATTCACTCTCATCAACAGTTTCCAGAGTAACCATGGAACTACAAGCTGAAATTTCGGAAACGGTATCGTCATTATCGTCGGTGAAGACGTTGCCGGATTTCATGTTTTTCATTAACATATCTCGCAAAGAACTGTCCAGCTCAGGAGAATCAACACTGGGTAGATTCCTTAAGTCTAGTACAAGCGGCTTCGACTCAAATCCAGGACCAGAAGCGAAAGCTAACGCTGGAGATGCATGCACATTGTTGTTAGTTGCATGAAAAACACTTGTTTCGTTGCTGTAATATGGAGAAATTTTCATTACTGGTACTTTAACAGTGATCTGGCGTTGCAAGCTCATCTTCAGTCGAGTTTATCTCGAAACAACAGTGACTAATTAGCCTGGGCGGCTATATCATGTTCCCCACCGAAAGAACGTGCATCAATGTAGACGTGTTGTCAGCAGATGAACCTTGTGGAAGGTTAAGTGAATAGAAGAAAATGTAAACTTATTCATGACATGCCGTTCTCGCACCTATGATCACAGTGTGAGATCAGCCAAAGATATAACATTGAATACAGGCTTAACAGTTGAAACTGAAATAACACGAAAAGTTCGAACCTTTTAAGCTCGCATCTTGCGAAAGTCAGGATCACTTTTCAAAATGTCAAGTATTGCTTTCTCTGTGACGATTTTTCGAAACTGCGCATATTTTTTTCCTTTTTAACGGTTCTCAATAGACTTTCAAACTGTTTTAGGAATTACCCCAGGGCAACAATTTACTAGCGCTATGTCACTGACAACAGGACAATGGATGGGCAGCCATGTCAATTGATTTTTCATTATCTTATCTCGTCAAGCCAATATGTGTTGTCACATCTGATATTTCATTTTAAAATCTGGATCTGAAATCTCTGTCTTTAGGTCTACGAGGACGTAAGAAATTTATCAGTGCAATTCGAAACTGGCCTTAAAATCGAATAATGGTGCTAATTTTTGAACAAAACGTTTATGGTGTTTACAAAACGCCTGGAGCAAATTCAGTGGATGTTTCAAGGTTAAAAGCGACAGGGGTTTAGCGGCATTTTAATGATATTTGTTTGATCCCGGGCCATATATGGGTCTGTAGTTCGCCATTACGTTTCCGTTCACCAACAGCAGTCAGTTTTAATCAGTCTTGATTATCTGCTAAAATGGTGCCAAAAGATCGAAAACCCCTTTCTTGAAATTCACTCAACCCTTAAATTCAAGAAACGGCACAAAGGTTCTCTTTTGTACCCCACAAAACGTTTTCAATACCCTTCATATTTTGAAAGATTGTTTGTGATAGTATGCAAAGACTTTCTGTTACGATAGATTGTCAGCCACAAGGCGTATCTAGAAACATGTATTATCTAAGTAGGCGTGCTGTTTGCTCGTCTTCCGGTTCACGCTGATTGGGAGATCATATTTAATAAGTTTCACGGTGACCCTAGATATCCACCTCACAGAACAGGAAAACCACTGAAATTCGAAATTTAATTATTTTATCTTTGTGAAGTTAGATTCATAAAAAGTGGTTAATTACTTTAGCATATGAGAACTAGGCCAGACCGCCAGTTGTAAATCTAAGGTAACAGATAAAAAGGCAGCAAGAAATCGAGACCAATTTTCACGCTTCTTCGCGCTGTCTCGTTCTTTGTTGAGTATGTTTAAACATTTCCGGAGGGGAAAAAAACAAAAACAAAAACAAAAAAACACACATACAACCGCAAGCCCCCGCGCTCGGGCATGAGAGGTTAACTGGTGCTGTTTTGAGGGCTGGGGGGTGGAAGAGTGGGAACAGGTAGCGTGCAACTCAGTTGTGAGCGTGTTTAAAACACGAAATGGCGAGATGACGGAATGGGATACGGTTAACCCATTCTTACTAACTGAGAGCAAATCACTTTCAAGTCAGTGATATTTAGGTTAAGCTGAGCATGATTTAGGCTTACCTGGAGCACTATTTAGGATAACCGTGGTGACATTTCATCATTTCATCTTTTAAACATGCCCTTCAGTTGTCGATACTGTTTCCACCGTGGTCACATGACCATAACTGTCATTACTAGAAGGGGCAATGCCAACACAGTACATAACAATGTTTACAGCAAATCAACATTTATCCCTCAAACTCATTTTCAGCCTATGCTTTTACTGGTCAGAAGCTACGGTAGGCAACAAACACACAGCTTCGTTAGGAGGGGCATGCCCCAGCTATCTCCCCTCTTGTAGCCCAAGTATCAAGCTTTTTTACTGTGGGGGGGGGGGGGGGGGACAAATAGGAAGCTTTTTTCTTTCCATCTCCTCTCCCCCCTGCCACCTTCTAGCCCCCAGGGAGGGAGGGGAGGGTGGACTCCCATATACAAAGGCTTATTGCAAATTTTGAAAAGGACCCCTACAGGAGCCCATCACTGACGACTAAGAGGTACCAAGATACTGGTTTGTGGGTATGACAAATATTTTTTTCATCCCCAAGAGGTACCAATTAAACTAAAACAACATTAACTGACACTAACTTCTTTCAGCTCAATACCCTAAAAGGTACCGCCTGCAATAATAACAATAGCCTGCAAGTGAGTAGGGTGATTTCAATTTTGAGACTGCCTCAATTCAATTACAATTTTTATTCAAGGAGCTTCTGTCTTGGAAAATCAAAGTCAGGCACTAGTTAATTGTTTCCCATTTACTGTGTGTCCGGTGGATAGTCAGCCAGCTCAGCTTCATTGACGTCATAGTCTATCATGGCCTTCTCCAGGAAGTACCAGTGTCCCAGAATTCCAACGTCAATCACCCGCTGCGGGAAAGACTGCCACCTAGGCTGCACGTATTCACAGTGTTTCTCGTACAAATCACAACTGGGTCCAAACTCGGAAACCCACACAAGTGTCAAGATTCCAAAACTTTGAATCCTTATTCGTTCCTGATTACGATATTTCAATAGTTTCTGCACGTAATTGTCCGACGAGGGATTCCTTATCAGATGGCTCAACTGTTGCAGTTCATTAGAGCATTCCAAAACAGCGTCTTCGTACGAGTTTGCGTCAGAATTTTCGTGGTAAAGGTAGTACAGTCCAAGAAGCACACCTAATGTTGTCGCTGAACGTAGTGGCTTCCCTTTTGCATACAGATAAGAATCCTTAAACACAGCCTTGTAATCGACGAACACATTGTAAGCTGACCTCCCAAGTTTTCTCTGCTTCAGGTTTTCAAACTGAGGAAGAAACATGTTATTTATCCGGTTTACATTTCTAAACGCACTCCTCAACCGGGCCGCCATTTTGTTTTGTTCCGGGTAGTACGCATAATCACCAACTAGACATCAGCTGACCATTAGCAGGCTCACAAAGATTCTCACGTGGAAAGATTGCTCAACAAACAACAAGTACAATCAATGTTTTTTCGTTGTTTACGTTCTTTCCAAGCTAAAAATGGTACGTATTTGCATCTTAACCTTGTTGGAATTTAAGAATCATTTGACTTCAATAGCGTGATTGTGTTTGATTGAATACGGATACGGTTTTCGAGTACAGCTGACATACATGCAGCTAACCTCATGTTTTCCAGAGAAACTCCAGTAATGTAGTCTCATATTCAATGTTCTTCTTGGCAGCCAAAAGAAGGAAAGTCAAAAGTACATTGCAAGAAAGTTGTACACCCTAATTCTAGAAAAGCTACAAAGTTGGCAAGACGAGCACACAGGGATGAAAAACTACAACGGTGAGGACATGGTTCAGTTTGTGCATTTTGATTTATTTCTTACTATTGAAGGACAAATGTATAGATGATGCCGTTATTTATTTTTTGTTTCCTTACCTACACGTATGTGAAACAAGAAGATTCCATGTTGCTCTGCATCTGTGCAGTAAATTAGAGAGATCACGGATGACTTATAGAAAAAAAAAAAAAAAAAAACAAGACTAACACCCTCATGTGCATCTGTCCTCCAGTAGATCAGAAGTAAGAACCAATCAAAATGTGGGAATAATTTGACTTATAAAATTTATATAATTCACAAATGAAGAAGCCTAAGCTGTGTATTACACTGTGATAAAACACTACGGGCATTTGAGAACACGAGGGAAATGTAGAAAACACAAGCTGCAGGTACGTGTTTTCTACATTTCTCGAGTGTTCTCAGATGTCCGGAGTGTTTTATCACGGTGTAATACACAGCTTAGGCTCCTTCATTTGCTTTATGATATAGAGGTGATGTGGCGAAAAACAATAAAGCATGCTTTTTCTATGTTTTATACTCTGATAAAACATGGGTTTTTGACCAATCAGAGTGTGCGCAGGGTCCTATCTACAGTATATTACAATTCACCATAAAAGTCTGCATACGAGCCAAGTAGCCCATCAGGCCAGATCTTATCCCAACTTCTGTGGCATGAAGTGACTGGGAGTGTTTCTTCTCCCACATGGATGGGATACTAGTCCATTGCAGGGTTATCCCCAGTATTTAATTCGCCGGTATCCATTTGTACACCTGGGTGGAGAGAGGCACTGTGAGAGTAACATGTCTTGCCCAAGAACACAACACAGTGACCCTGGCCAGGGCTGGAACCTGGACCACTCGATCTGGAGACAAGTGCACTAACCATGAGGCCACCGCACCTCCACCATTTTTCACCATGATAGTGACTTATTAGTAGAAGTCAAGGTTATAAGTTATTTAACCAGAAATACCTGTTTGCCTTGAGGAAAAACTGTCTTCACTTTACAAATCCAAATGTCTTGAACACTTCATATCATTTAAGCTTATATTAACCAATCAGATGATAGCCGTAATTCCTATTATTGCAAATTTACTGTTAACAGGGAGTTTATTTTTGGTGAGACTATCTAGAACACTTGAAAGTTCTGTCTATCTCACACAGTTCTCCACCACAGCCTTAATTTGTATTTTTTCTCATTCACTGCCTCCTTTGGTGAAACCAGCTGTTGCTAATTGGTTTTGCCACCTCTCCTTTTTCTATAAGCTTTTACTCCTCTAAGGTGTTTTTTTAAAACTTTTATGTTTTAATTGTATTTCATTTATTTGTAGGAAGAAGACTGAGAGAAACTATCTTCTTCAGATTAAAGGTATTTGTCTCAAATATTAATTAAAGGTTTTTAGCCTGAAGTGTAAATGTCCTTACTAATAAACTTGTACATTCACAAATTGGTGTTCGGTTGACAGGCAGGAAAATAACGCATCTCTTTGCTGTCCTTGACAGCCACCTCAGCGTTACATGCCTTGTAGGCTACAATCATCTCATATCCAACAAGTTTATGTGGATTGATATTGTTTAAATTGTTCAGTTCCAGAAAATATCCATTCTCCCCCACAGAAGGGATTGGAATTTCCTGGGGGGTTCTGGAAGACCAAAAAATTTAAAGAAATGGATGAAGCTCAATCGGAATTTCCAGAGGGGTGGGGGGGACTTAGAAAAATTCCCTTCCATGGGGGAGGTATGGATATTTTCTGGACCTACACATTATTGAAAACACCCCCAAAATATAGAAAACTAAAACAAAAATAAAAAAAATAAAAACACCCCCAAAAATTATGGGTACACTTACCATATTAGTTTTGTAAACAGGGTATAAATAAACAATGATGTAGTCTTTAATTTTGACGCAAAAATATGCTTGGATATTTGTGCATTGACATTATGTTTGCTTCTCAACACAGATTCTGTTTTGAAAAGCAAGTTTTAGCTGGGGCATATTCAGTCACTTGATGCACTTAGACCAATCGTGCACAAGCAAAAATAATAATTTGGTGGCTTATTATTGTTCATATTCCATGATGGCTAAGCCAACAAAAATTATTGAGTTTCACTATCCAATGATCCAGCTTTTAATAATAGTTATTTTCCTCTTTTCAAAAACTGATTGATGGTTTAAACTGAAGGGTATTGTAAGTAGACTATTTATTCTAGTTAGGCAATCTTTTGTTTTGTTTTGTTTTGCAGTTGGTGAAAAGTTTAGATGGTTTTTTGAGAATGTAGATGAAGAAAAGACACAATACACCAGTTCTGAAGTGTGTACACTTATTGAGAGGTACGTGTTGTCTTGCATATGAAAGAAGACCTTTTTTACCTGGAACTTTGTTGTTAATACAATAACTGGACCTTGTGTTTTACAATAGACCAATTTCGATATATTAAAATTCAGCCTAAAACAATAGACCTCAGTACGAGGCTCTGGGGAATAAATAAAGAGTTTGTTGGGTTTATTCCCCAGAGCCTCGTTCTGAGGTCTGTTGTGTTTGGCTGAATTTTAATATATCGAAATTGGTCTATTGAGAGAGTAATCATGCTTGTAATTTCACTCTCTTACCCAGTTGTTCCATCTCTGAATTCATTCTGTTCAGTCAAGTTTGGCTATAGCTATTAATATGTCATTACAGTGCATGGCAAATTATGTAGCCTTGTTCCTATACATGTTAGTTAATGCATTTCACATCAGAATCACTGATAAATTTAGGGTAAAGCTATAATTAACATCGTAGAGGAACTGCTTCAAGGTGAGGCCACTTTCTTTCAGTTCTCTCTCCACTCTCCTTTATCCTTTGCTAGGTCAAGCTAGCAGTTTCTCATTTATAGTTTCTTTTTTTGTTCATCTAAATACAGCTCTCATGGTTAGTGTGCTTGACTGGATTGAGCGGTCTGGATTTGAACCCTGGGGCTCGTTTCTCGAAAGCCCTGGAAACTTTTTGGGCCCATAAAGCCATTTTTAGTCCATCTGTATCTAAAAAACGGAGAAGTGTATATGCCTGAAACTTCTTGTATGAAGGGAACTTCTCTTCATATTAAGAATATGTGAATAAAACAGCTCTGTAATCGTAAGGTTCGAGATTTTGCTATGGCTTTACGGGCCTGAAAAGTTTCCAGGGCTTTCGAGAAATGGGCCCCTGCCCAGGGACATCATGTTGTGTTCTTGGGCAAGACACTTAACTCTCACAGTGCCTCTCTCAACCCAGGTGTATGAATGGGTACTGGTGAATTTAATGCTGGGGGTAACCCTGCGATGGATTTGCATCCTATCCAGGGCATTATGGGCCACATGGCTATTATGCAGACTTTATCTTTTTGACTTTTTGAATACAGTTCTTGGCAACAAGTCATTTTCCATTGATATGGCACCCCCAACAACGTGTACTAAGGGATCACTGATGCTGTTTTTAAAATAGCAAGAAAGTCAAAAAACAACAACAGTTTAGTTAAATGCACCTGAAATAACATAGCTGGTTTCCAGAGCTTTAATTAGGATTCATTTTGTTCTCTCTTTGTTAGCTATTTACATCGATTTGATCAGGAGCTTCAACAAATCAATGAACAAAACAGTATTAAAGGACGACAAGGCAGAGCTCATGCGTCAAGAGAAGACACGATAAAAAATGTTATTGAACGAGAAAGAGAGCTTTATAACACCTGTGGAATAGGTAAGCTTTACCTGTACCAGCTACATCTAGTAATGGACTTCCTCTAACATCAGTTATGTAACTTGAGAAACACTTTCTCTCTTCACTTGTCTGCGTGACTGTGGTTCTGACAATTCGTGCAGTCACAAGATCCGTGAAAACCAAAATCACAAGGATGACTAATTAAAATGTCCATATTACATGTAACAAGGTGACAAGGTGTCAATTAAAAAAAATCTCTACATGTAAATTCCAATTCAACCAGGATGGAGGACGTGCATGAAAACCAGCTAAGGCTGATGTGGCTTGCTCTCTAGGCTCGATGACCAGCCGCTGTTCGGGAAAGGAGCCTGCGTTCCTCCCCCGAACTCTTCTCGGGGAGGAACGTAGACCTGACTCGAGAAAGCGGCGGAAATCGAGCCTACTTCCTCTCTAAATATTGTAATTTAAGGAAAAGAAATGGATCTGGGATTCTTACCACTGATTTTCCAAGACTCAAACAGTGCATTCTGTGATCTGTTGAACAGCCATAGTTTCACAGACCACTAAGATGGACCACTTCTAAATTTGTCTTTTTATTCATGGTAATGATGATGATGATGATCTATTTTTTATTTGTTTTTGTTTTTGTTTTTGTTTTTGTTTTTACGCTTTGAAATGTAAGTAGGGAGGGAAACGTTTCAAGAAAGAAAACGTTTTGTTATATGGCAAGATAGTCTTGAGGTCAATCCGGGCGTTCTGATCGTTTCTTCCTAGGCCCGGATTTTGCCATAAGTAGTGTATTTTTTGCTTTCAAAAACCAGAAACGTCAAGACCCGAGTGCCATGTAATAACCCACTACTAACTCACTAACCTAGCTTGCTCAAGCTGCACATTTTACGATAACTGCAGGAATTCTCGCGAGCTCATTGGCTAATTTTCATTGTCAATAAGCGGACAGACAAATGAATGTATAATTTATGCGATGCATCAACGAGCGAGAGCGGACAATTTGGCAATCTGTAAAAAACAAATCGACGTCAGTTTTTCATGCGTCTGTCCTGTTATTGACGATGAAACTCGCCATAACATTGTCAAAGTAGTTTGCGGATCCACAGCTATTTTGACAATGTTCTGACGAAATTCATGATCAATAACAGGACAGACGCATGAAAAACTGATGTCAATTTGTCAAGTGGAATATTGGCTCATGGTAATTTTTGTACCGGGTGGACGAGGGTAGCAAGGCCCGTACTGACCTGACGTTGGGGCAATATCCCTCATTACAGTCCTCACGCTCGGCTAGTGAGGGGTTAGTCGTTTTGTGTAACGTATGAAAAGGTTCAGGTTTTTGACAATTTTGATCTTTTTTCATCACAGAACTTCCAGACCTCACATCGGCAAAAACATTAACTCAATTTAGGTAAGAACAGGAGCTCACATGAAGTGGTTTTCTATTGAAATAATCAAACGAAGTTACTCTGACTAATCACAGCAACCGTTCAACCCTGGTTTGGCGGGATGCGGAATGAGAGTAAAAATTGAGGAGGGATGCGGGAAGATAGAAATTTTAATGGTGGGATGCGGGATAAACATACTTTAGCGGGAGTGGGATTTGCTTATTTTGACTTGCGGGACGCTTAAAATGAATTGACGCTGGGATGCGGAATGAAAAACAGAAAATGGCATGTTACGCGGAGAACTGCGACTCTAACAAAATCCAGACGGGATCGGCATAAACATTCTAAGTGGGGCGGGTTGGCGGGATTGAGCCAAAAATAGTGGCGAGATACGGGATTGAAGAAGCCTAAGTCGGAACCTCAAATGCAGCTAACCAATCAGAAAATAATGAAGAAACTTGCAACTAGCTGGCGAAAAGCGCGGACATTAGTCGACGCATGGTTTCTGTTAGTTTTACCCCTGATTGGTTGGGAGAAAGAGCTTGTTTAATCTGATTGGCTGGAACGTGATGAATGACACTCTTGACTGCTTTAAAGTGATTCTAGAGATGCTAGCGACAACTCAGTGTTAAAACTTGCCGAGTAGTAATCTAGAAATGGAAGAAGTTACATCAAAATGGGATCAAATAATTTATGATGGTGTATTGATTGAGTGGTCTTGTCTTGTTTTTGTTAGGGACTGGAATTGTGATGTTGCCAGCCTCAAGCTTATGAAAATGAGAAAATTCAAATCATCTACTCTTGAAAAGAAACAAGAAACAAATGTTACATGTAATGTGGATAATGAAACAATCAGAAAACCTGAAGACGAAAGCATAAAGACTTAAATAAAATATCTTGTACTTGACTTTGCACGTCCAGATGAAACGAGTTAGGGATTACACTATAACTCTCGCACACTTCGTCCTGTGATATTTTTACTGTTTATAAGAATCTTCCCGTGGCGCTAGCTTGCAACTGTCTTTGTTATCGTTGAAATATTTTCACTCTAGCAAGACCAGCTAGAACTTCCATGTTCCTGGTTTTATCGACGACCACTGAGACTTGCATTCATAAACTGAAAAAATTGGGCAAACATAAATGGTTTCGACTTAATTCTTTTTTCGTGAACTGCACGTTTCGCAAATGATATCGATGGGAACTGACCTGGCGAATACCATCACGGACGAAACCCCCCTCACCATCGCAAAAGTTGACTTTTTAGGTGTCCCCAATTAGCTAATCTATAGCTAAATACACTGACACGTTAATATTCTTTCATTCATTTATTTAAGTGTATTTTGCATTAAAAACAATTGTTCCTGTCCTAGAAATCACCAAGTTTTCGAGCGGCCAAGACTCACTTCCATTGAAATTTCAAGTAATGCGTAAGATTCCTCGGCTGATTATCGAATTTTTAAATTTTTTGAAGTTTGGCACGGCTTGAAAAAATTTTGGTAGGACGAAAAACACCGTACGCACGTTATTTGTTGGACGGAACTGATGACAAATACTTTTGCAAAATAAACAATTCGCCTGGTGCGTACGGCCCTAATATTCTCTAAATATTTCTGGTTTTCACGTTTTTCTGAGTTTCACAGTGATAATACAATATTTTTTGATAACGCAACCAAAGTGTACAGCATTACGATTTGAATGCAAATTTCACACCTCTAAAAGTCACGAAATCGCTTCGCCCTCGTCAACTATCACGCGAGAGAAACCTTAAAGAATTGAGGAGCCTGTAGTGTTTTTTCGAAACCAAGTCAAAGATTTCAGCTGAAAAAAGTGAGTGTTTGTACAAAGAAAAAAAGACATAACAAAATCTCCAAAACAAAATTTCATTCACTCCCCCCGGGGGAAGGGGGTACTCCCAGAAAAGTTGGGTGGGGGTGTGCGCCCCGCTTCCCAAAACCCTTAGCCTATTGATGACCAAAATCTGCGATATTCCCTACCCTATTTATGACCTGACCGTTAAATCAAAACCCTGTTTCAGACCTGCGCTATAATAAGTTCCCTAGTTCAGACCAATGGTAAATTACCATAAACATAAATTGTGAAGGGCTTTTGTTATAAACTGTCTTTTCGATAATGATGAAAAAGTGGCTTCTTCTTAAAAACATACCCATATCAAGGCTAGAGTGCAAAAGCCATACCCTATTTATGACCAACATGGCCAACATAGGCTAAAATCGATACCCTATTTATAACCAAAACGGCTGAAAAACCACACCCTTTGGGGCCGCGCATACCTATACAGCTCATATAAGGGAGTACCCCCTCCCCCCCGCCGGGATTCACACACAGAAAAGAACTGAGACTAGCTAAACAAAACAGCTCCTTGTAGTGAATGAGAGGTTTCGCAAAATTTTCCCGTAATACTAAGTGGACGAGAGAAACCTGGAGACTAGTCGTGTCCAGAAGAAAATGGCGGTCTTGTAAATTGGAAATTTTCAAAGTAAAGCTTTTAACCAATCGCTACCATGCCACGATAGTAGTAGTCTAAGCGGATGGATAAGTAAGTACAAAAGAAGTTTCGCAGCTGTACATTGCAGTCAATTATTGTCATTCATTAGGGTGGATTTTGCTTAAAGCGCGCCTGATCTTTTGTCTTGCCTCGCGGGCACCAGCATTTGGTGTATACAAATCCTAGGTGAGCCTAAGCTTATGTTTTTACAGAAACCTTGTAAATTATTTACGGCGAATAACATTAATTCAGTTAAAACGTGCTAGTCTTAATGGAAGAACAGTTTGTTTAGGGTTTACCCGATTGAGATTAACAATTCTCCGGAAATGTTCGCTGATCTGAGAATACTCTTACGTGTTGGATCGCCAATACGCACAGAATACCGGACTGGTTTTTACGCGAAAAAGTCAAAATATTGTAAAGCCAGTCACACTTGAAAAGCTTAATTCAATTAGGATTAAAAACTGCTTAAATATTTAATTCATAATTCAAGGAAAGGCTACACGTTCGATACGTCAGAAATCCAGAACTCTCCTAAGCTTAAGCGAATGAAAAATTTTTGACACATTAAATAACTTTAGAAATTTATAGAAGTGTTTACTGGTGAAATGCCATACTTTTCATGATACACAGAAAGGATAGATACTTAAATTAATTAACCTTGAGTTCACCTATCAAGTAGTGGCAGATTTCAGCCATATCATTGAACTGTTACTCCAACCGTGTATCCAGTTATTTAGTCAGCCACGGACCCCTGGGGCATTCTCTGGAGCTTGGTTCATTTTTGTGTCTAAGAAAACATCGATTTAATTGTCTCACAGAAATCAAACCATGGGGCTTGTAATACCAGGTTAGTTGTCAACTAAGCTCAAATCTCTGGATCATGTGTACTAAATGCATCGATGGTCGAGTGTCAAACAATACCCTTAGTGTAGTCTAAGCACAAAGCATTTTAAAGGATCACTTTTTAAATCAATTTTAAAAAATCAATTTACTACTCAATCATTTATTAGTATCTAGCAGTTTTACATGTTTACTACTTAGATATTGTAAGTTAGTCATATTTATAGGTTGTACATGATAATGATTTTAATTAATTTCCTTTTTGTGTTTATTGTGAGGGCCATTAGTTTATCAGCTTTGTTACTGTCAAATGTTACCCTCTCCAATAAAGTCTACTTCTACTACATAAAGTCTACTACTCTCGATCAGCACTTAATTGATGCTTGATTGACACTCCATCAACTCTTTAGCTGACACTCGATCAACACTTCATTGACATCTCGGTTGACAGTCGGTCGACGGTTGACTAATTTGCGATTGATGCATATGAGTCAGCTGACACATGTATGAATATCAACCGATTGTTGAGTGGGTGTCAACTGAGTGTCAATCGAGATGTCAATCAAGTGTTGACTGAGTATTGCTCGGGATGTCAATTGAATGCCCATCGAGATGTCGATCACAGGTCGATTGAGGGTATCAATCGACACTTGACCGCAGATGCCTTTAGTACACATGATTGAAATCTCTCAGGATTGTGGCGGGGTTGTCTGGGGGAGCAGCTGATTGATGCATTATAACTTAAATTAGGTTTTTTTTCTCTGTAAACTATTTAAGGTGCTAGAGGATCCAAGATCTAAAAGGATTGATCAGCTTGAAGTAGAGTCTGTTAGGATGGGCAAGAAAACCACAATGGAAGAGGAAAAGAAAAGTCAGGCAACCATTACCCAGTCAAGCTTATGGAATAAACTCATGATGTTCATGACATCACCAGCTGATCCATCAAATCTTGCTGCATTGAGAATTATGTTTGGTAAGGTTGTTGAAGTTTATTTCTTTGTCAGTGTACATAGTAGAACCCTGTTGAACTGGTCTCCCATAGGTAAATGAAATCTGGCCACAAGACTGGTGTTAATCATAGTAGGTTAGGCATAGATCTAGGATAAATGGTGACTGATTTCTGAAACAATGAAGGGCAAGGGCGCAAGTGTTTTTTAGAGGGGTCCCCAGGAAATGCTTTGAAAGTTAATAGAGTTATTCTGAGTTTCTGAGTTATTCTGGAGAGTCTGAATGAATTCTGTAAAATGGTGGAAACTGGTATGGGGCTGCCTCTGTCCAGAATATTCCAGGCTAATTATCAAAGACATGAAAAGATGTGAAAATATCTCTCAATCAGCTGTTTTCTCAGCCCAGTATCTCTTAAAAGTTTGTTGAAACAATAATTATCCTCTGGCTGCTACTTGGTGGTGTTTACAACAGGTAAAGGTATCACTAGAGCTTTGTGGCATAAACTAACTTTTAGTATTTAAACAAGTTTAAATAAACACATTGCTTCATCCTGAATTTTATATTTATCAGGATTACTCATGATGATTGACATTCCTCAAGAGCGCAGCATGCTGTACATTGATAAACATTTTGGCGAGGACAGTTGTCACTTTCCACTGTTTAACTTCATTCAGCCTCTGTCGGTGGACTGGATGCATGTCCTCTACCTAGTAATGTTTCTTGGAGCATGTGGGATTTTTCTTGGATTTATGTTTCGTTTAAGCTGTCTGTCATTCATGGTCACATACTGGTACATCTTTCTGTTGGAGAAGGCACGGTGGAACAACCATTCATACTTATACGGACTGTTTTCAGTGATGCTTCTTATGAGTGATGCCAATCGCTACTGGTGAGTCAAGCCTTTCTTCATTTAATTATTAAAATAATTTTTCCAGGGTTCAAGGCAGTAAGTTGCTGGCTTACCTGCCTAGGCAAGTCTCAATCCTTATGGGAGAGTAAGGTAAAGGTAAAGTCTGCATGTGAGTCAAGTGGCCCATCAGGCCGGAGCTTACCCCGGTTTCTGTAGCATGAAGCGACTAGGAGTATTTCTACTCCCCCCTGGATGGGATGCTAGTCCATCACAGGGTTACCCCCAGCATTAAGTTTGCCGGTACCCATTTATACACCTGGGTGGAGAGAGGCACTGTGAGAGTAAAGTGTTTTGCCCAAGAACACAACACAATGTCCCCGGCCAGGGCTCGAACCCAGACCGCTCGATCCGGAGACGAGCGCACTAACCATGAGGCCACCGCGCCTCCCCTTATTGGAGAGTACAGTGTAGAAATTGTGGTTACTGGATGCATTAAGTCATGCCCACATTTCAATATCCTTGGATTCCCACAAGCATATACAACTTACTGTAGTTTGGTCAGGAGGACGTTAAACTAGCAAAGACTGAGATGTGCGTTGCTTACAAGTTTGACTTGTAAACTTTAGTTTTTTAAACTGATATCAAAGTATTCATTAACTTTTTAATTTGTCAGTTGAGTCATGTTTCATTATCATGACGGCAACGGTAACAAGGTGATACATGGCGGACAGGCCTTCCTTTCACGTACTTTCACCAATAATTGTGTTGAAGCACTTATTACACAGCCAAATCTCTTACTAGTGTCACCCTTTACAAGTGGATTGGGTTTCAGATTCACATGAAAAATGGTATTAATAATAATTGTGTATTAGTTCATGGTGATAAAATTTTGTTTTCTTTTGAAGGTCGTTGGATGGAGTTTTGAACCCTGAAATAAAGAATGCACATGTACCAAAGTGGAACTATGTTTTGTTACGTTTTCAGGTATACTTTAGTACTATTTAGGGTTTATAGAGTTTGTTATCTTGCAAAGTATGGTCGGAATTTTTGCTGTTTCTTTCAGAATATGGGTGGCTCACAATGCTGTCTTATATGCCTGGGTATGTTGTGGTTCAATTTTTTCAAACCAGTTTTTTTCACTTTTTTTGACATGCATACCACCCATCCTTCATCAGTCCTTAACCCTTTCCTACCCCCCTCAGTTTCTAATCCTACCTTATCCCCTCCAGGATCCCATATCAACCCCGCTACATTTATCATACTACTCCCAGATTCCCCCTTCCCTTAAGCTGGTTTAAAAAAAAATTTAAAGCAGAGGTAAAAGTTGAACCATAACAGCTACAAGCTTTGTCCCTTCCCTGGTGGTAAATATTTCAAGAATACTTCATCTGGTCTGAACAAAAACTCAATCAGTCATTTTCTTATTTACAGAACCCCTTTAATACGGCAACCTTGTTAATATGACCATTTTTTGTGGCCTGTTGGTGACTAGATTAATGGGCTTCCACTGTAGTTAATAATTTTTTGCTGGTTAAATTGTCAGTGAAATGAGTAATTCTGAAGTAAAATCTCTC
Organism: Orbicella faveolata; assembly: GCF_042242905.1. Lineage (NCBI taxonomy): Eukaryota > Metazoa > Cnidaria > Anthozoa > Scleractinia > Merulinidae > Orbicella > Orbicella faveolata. The sequence goes on along the minus strand of NW_028301563.1, from coordinate 5,295,828 downwards.
TTTCTTTGCTAGATTTTTCTGGTGTATTTCTATGCCGGCATAAAGAAGCTTGACATGGATTGGATGACTGGATACTCCATGAGTGGCCTGTCTCGTCAGTGGGTCTTTGATCCATTCCGCCTTTTTCTAGATGATGAAAAAATTGACCTCTTCCTTGTCCATATTGGGGGTTTATGTTTTGACCTAGCAGAGGGTTTTCTTCTCATGTTTGACAAGACACGCCCCATTGGAATTTTCTTTGGTGCCATGTTCCATGGCATGAATTCCCAAATGTTTCACATTGGAATGTTCCCATATGCTATGCTGGCCACGTTACCTCTGTTTTGTGCTTATAACTGGCCCAAGAAGTTATTTGCATGCATGCCAAACTTCATCAGTAAGATGTTACCTTCGCAAGAGGAACCTCAAGTGAGCGTTCACTGTGTATACCCAGAGTCCGTTAATGATCAGAAAAAGGATCAAGACCATGGCAAAACATCAAAAACCTCAAAGAAATGCCATACACCAACAGCTAGTCACATGGCTTCTGTGTTCATTGTTCTTGTTTACATTGGGTGTCAGCTCTTCCTTCCATACTCACACTTTATCACTAAGGTACAGCAACTCATTGTGTCCACACATTTAGTGATATTATAATCTTTTGAAAATTGTAAGTTCTATTCTAGAATGTTTTAAACACATTGAAAAGTTTAAAAAAAATTGAAAAGTTGAAAAATTGCAAAACTCTGCTCAGAAAAGTCCCTACATCACACATGCAAAATCCCTCTAAAAGACAAGCTTTGTGGGAGTATATACAGGTTTGATGTATTTCTTCGGATTATAGGTCCCAATTTGAGAGGTTCAATCTATTTAATACTTTGTTTCTTATGATTTTGTTCAGAGATCCAAATGTTGATTGACCAAACCCATTTTAAACTGCAAAATTCCCCCTCCAGAAAATAAGAAATAATTAGCCATGATAAAATTCTGTTTATGACCTGCATCTGGTTAGAAACCATCTCAAAATGCTTATGGATAGGCTCAGGGGTTATGACTATGATTGACTGTACTGAAATTGACACTAAACTTTGAGATATTGCCCCTTTAAAACAGTCTGAGATGGTATAGACCAAACTAATCTTTGGGTTGTCGCAAAATGTCACTTACACTGTAACCACATGACACTCATTATTTGAAAATAGAGTTATGGATGAGAATCTGCACTGAATTGTGTCGGGACTTTTCAGCACAATATTCCCTCCACTGACTCAAATGCAGTATTCACTATTACACAATGGAGACAACACATGGTTATATAGATCTGTTGATGTTAATACTTGTCATGTGGTCTGTGTTATGATTCTAGGGTTACAATGCTTGGACCCAAGGCCTGTATGGCTACTCATGGGACATGATGGTACATTCTTGGAGCACTCAACATGTGCGGGTCAAAGTAGTGGATCGAGCATCTGGAGAGGTCACTTACATCAGACCTACGGTAAGAGTTACATCAGTTTTGTAGAGTATTTATTAAGTGTCACAGGGATCACAAACAGAATTGGCCAAGATTACTGTTGCACATCGTTTCCATTCAGCAATCCCTCACCAAAATGCCCTTTCGTTTCTATTCATGATCAGCTGCTGCATTGGGTGTGCCTTTTCTTTGGAGAGACACTTGACTCTCACAGTGCTGCTCTCTGTGCAAATGTATTTGAATGGGTCCTGGAGAATTGTTGGGGTAGTTTGACAGAATCCTGAAGGGTGGTGAGGGGGAGCTAGATGAAGTAAGTGCTGGCACTCTGCTGGCACTGATGACCCATATGGCTTCTCCAATCCAAACTTTTAACTTAACCAGAGGGTGTTCATAGGGTGTGTTGCTTTGGGATGATCCCAAGCAGGATTTGAACATGATTCAAGATCTCTCATATCATGGTGCATCAAAGGAACCGACAAATCCTTCAGAGGTATCTTATTGGTTCCCTTAGAGTGGTTGTCATTTGAATGTCGAAAAGTAATTGGTTTTGCATCAACTACGCTACACGATTGGCTTAAAGAACTGGCGCCACTTTTTCATCCAATCAGAAGTAAACACTCACTCGCTCTTCTCCGCGCTTCGCGTCAGCTACATGTATCTACTTCAAGTTTTGATTGGTTCACTGTATTGTCTATGTCCTTTGTGATTGGCTAGAGTGATTACTTTGGTTTTGGTTTTATGACACTCAATTGAAAACTGCTTTAGTGCAACCTGATCTTGAATCATAACTCCTGATCCGGATCTCCCCAAAGCAATGCACTAACAATGCTCTTAGTGAGGATGGAAACATTGCTAAGTGAACATATACGACGTTTTGTTAGGCATTTTTAAGGGAGGGCCGTCAGTCGCGTTGGAATTCACACCCGGACATGACCAAACAATACATGAGTTGCATGGCTGAGAAACTCAAAGCTCACCCGGACCTCAACATCACTGATCCTGCCATTTACCTGGATGTGTGGCGCTCCATGAACAGGCGTTTCCAACAGCGAATGGTAGATCCTAACGTGGACATGGTCACGGCTCCCTGGTCGCCATTTAAACAGACACCTTGGATTCAACCTTTGCTGACAGAGCTGTCCCCGTGGCGCGAGAAAATGGTCCAAATCAGGAAGGACCTGAAAGAGAAGTCCAACTTTAGTTCCATCACATTTGTGGCTGATTTTCCGGGGCTTTTCTTGGAAAACTTTGTGGCTGAAGAACTTAACGCATCTTTGACCTTGTTACACGGTAAAGTGACATAAAAGCTTTTCTTGATAAATGCCTGTTAATTAAATTTTACAGATGAATAGATTATTGAGCGCCTAATTGATCGAACAGGTACACACTGAGTGAAGAGTGTTCGATGCCAAAACGGAACAATGCTGGGAATTCGCCCCTATTTCTTTCCATTTTCGTGCCAAGGAATACTTACCAGCGTTTGTTAGTAACACCTCGAAATGTCCGAGAATACACTGAGAGAATTGAAAAATTTTATGGTTTTATCTGTAAAAGCAAACCTTTTAAGACCAGGAGGTATAGCCAGGTTATTAACGGGCGAAACGTCAGCTCCACTTGCTCGCTACGGCGTTTATGTACCTTTGTCATATTCAAGTGTTTCGCTTGCCCGTCGACGCAGCCTAACAATTTCTTGAGGAACCAATGGCTTCTTTTATGCGTTATAATAGGCTTGCCTTTTTCCCTCATTCGCCTCAACCCATCGCGCGTGTTCCGAAGGCTCCCTACCATACCTCGGCTACCTCCCCGCCTTGGCTATGACATGTGAACAGAGATAGAAACAGAAACATAACTCAACTGTGTAATTTACTTTAGGTCAAGTGAAGGTGGAGTTTAACAACGCGAACCACACTGTAGAGGTAGGTCAAGAGATTTCCATTCCATCTAATGACACGCACCTGGTGTACACAGTGTCTGACACGCCTTCATGTTGGATGTACGTGTTCTTTAACGTCACCCAATGGAACAACGAGACCATCAGAAACTGGATTCTGCATCCGGGTAAGTACCCACCTTCCCCCCCCCCCCCCCGGGGAAAGGTATTCAACAACATATTGAACGGGAGGCTTCAACCCGAGGTACAAACCCTCACCTCGTTTGTACACCAGTTTTGACAGGAAAAGTAAGTCTTTGTTATATCGGCACATCCATGGAAGATTGAAATCATTTCACATCTCACAGTAGAAACATTGTATCCCTTGGGTGACGTGCATCTGCTCGAGATGTTTTTAAAGGCACTTGTTTTAAAATTACAGTTTTTCATTCCCTATTTAGTACTTCAGCTAGTTATATCCCTACCCTTTTGTAGAAGTCCAACCTGAAAAAGGTGCTTTTCGGTCTGGAGCTCCCCGTAAAGTCCATTGTAGGGAGCGCACCTCTGCAGGGGTGGTAGGTTCTAAGCTTGAATGACAGTAAAATTTTTCTTTCTTACAGGGTAATCTTTTGTGACGTCATTCAACTGTAAATTTGATTGATTGGTTGATTGATTGATAACTTTTTTATACATGGTAAAAGTAACTTACTAACTTATTTATACACGGTAACAAAATTAAGATTTAATAATCGATTTGAAAACGGCTAAGGATAAATCCTGTAGGAAATAATTTATTGTATGTAAATCAAAACGTAGTTTGTAATAAATTTTCTTGCTCCTTTTCTTTTAACAGAAACGTACCCTTTGAGTCAGGAAAAAATGTCTCGCCAAAACCGAACCGCTTTAGAAAATGTTCAGTTATTCGCTTTGGAGAAGTACTTCATATTTCGTCAGACTTTTGTCAACACATATTACGCGCTGACCCATTTGATTCTTGGGATTGAACAACCATACGAAGACGAGGAGGATGATGGGAATTCCGCAGAGCAGGAGACTGGTGACGAAGCAAATCAGAGAGCGGATGATGTAGACACCTCACCGAGTGACGACCCAGGTCACGTGCAAGGAAGTGGGGAAACACGTGATCAAGAAACTGACCAAGAGGCTAATGCACAAGTAAAAGAGCGCGAAAAACAAGAACTGTGAAACGTTCGTGCTCGTTGCCTGTCGCGAAATCTAGCCGAGGGACCGACCGATTAACTGAACTTAGCAAACGCTGAAATTAAAATGTTCGTTGCTTTCTCGTTGAACTTAAAATCATTAAAGCGCTTAATAGCTATACGGTAAAATTTAAAACAAAAAATAACAAAAAACAGAAAATGGAGCGGTTTTCACTTGAGTGTCGAAAAGTAATTGGTTTTACATCGCTACCTTAAACGATTGATTAAAAAAAATTCACGCTCCTCTTTCATCTAATCAGAAGTAAAACAAAAAACAATTGTGACTCCTCGCATACGTTTTCCCGCGCTTCGCACTCAACATTCGATTGGTTCACTTGATAGTAAGTCCATTGTGATTGGCCGGAGTGATTTCTTTGGTTTTCGTTTTAAGCACTCGATTGAAACTGCTCTAAAGAAACAGGTTAATAGAGAGGGAAAGAATGAAGTTTACGGCGACTGTCACAAATAACTTTTCGTCGTCTTTCTGGAGCGGTTTGAAAACTAAAGTGAGGCTATCTGCATTTACAGTGAAGAAGAGATTTTTCCTATTTTATGTTAGAATGTCAGAATCATTCAAGGGTTAGGGGAGAATAGGACAAAACCCGAGGCAATTTTTACTCTTTGCCGTAAAAGTAACTCTGAAATGTCTGAATCACCCAAGATCTTGTGATAGTTATTTAAAACAATATTTATTTGGTGAAGGTTTGCTTTTAACTTGAAGTTTGAGGGGAAAAAAGTCAAGAGTCGTGTTGATTTCGCTTTACTTGAGTGAACACGAACAGAAATTCGCTTGTGATAAAATAAATTGTTTTTCACTCTGCACAATCTTTTCTGGTAATCTTTATGGCGAACACGCCTTCAGTTTATTGTACCCTCACAGAGAATAACATATTTACAAATGTATTATTTTCTACCTTTAGTACCATCGACAATGTACTGTTGACAATTATGACTTCCTCTACATACAAAATATATTAACTTTAAGACAAATGAGACTTGACACTTGTTCGTTCAATGTTTCATCCAGAGGTGCTGAAGCACGCATTTGATCACACTGTTGTGTTTAATACGCCATAGAGAACTATTTTTGGGGAAATCAAAAGACCTGTTCATTCAACAAAGGTTAGTCAGCCTCTAAGGAACTCGCAGGCTTTAAAACAGGGCGAAGCACAAGCCGAGAGGATACCTTTAAGCCAACTCTTATCAAGTTTGAACCTGTTTAAATATTCGTTTTCGTTTGCTCATTGTCCAGCTTTTGTCAACTCTAGCGCTATCATCCTCGTTTGGCCGCGTTTGAATGAAGTCCGGTTAACTTTCAGTTAGTCTCCGTCGTCTACGTTAGGCCCTGGCGTAAACCGGGTTTACACCAATCGACATTTTCTTCGCGTCTTTAACCCATTCTACAGGGCATTTGGCTTTGGCTAAAACTAAAACTTGTTGAAACTGCCAGGCCCGTTCACACTACGCCAGAGGAATTTGAAAACGGAGGTTTCACATTAAAAACGCATCAAATGTTTTCCGTCCACACTACGCTGGAGGAAGGTAAAAACGCAATAATCACCGGTCATCTTGGATTTGTGTTTGACGAAAACTCGTTCAGGGAAATCGCATGATTAACGTGTGTACATCGTTTTCGAAAAGCTTCGTTTTGAAAATGTTTTCTGTCCACACGAAAACGAAAAGCCGGCGTTTTCAAATTCCTCTGGTTTGAAGAGTGTTTTCGAAAAGCTCCGTTCTCAAAAAGCTCCGTTTTCGTGACGGATTAGTGTGGACGGCAGGCCAAACCGTAGAAATGAAGCTGCGTTTTCAACTTTCTCCGGCATAGTGTGGACGCGGCCTCAGCCTTGAGACTCGTGAAGCCTTATTGGTCCTATTTCCGACTGCACTTCTTCCATATTGCAACGTCACTACTCTTTCGGAACGACATAATTAGGTACTATAAGCTATGGAACTACATTACGACTACACAGCACGATGTTGGTATCACTGACATTGTTTGCACATTGGTATTGTACTTATGCAATTAAGCACTAGCGAAAAATTTTATATTTAACCCTGAAGGGGTCAAACTTGTGAGCACCAGTTACGAATGAAATAATGAGATTTACTTCCTCGGGTAAATTATTTATACGAAATTATTTTTTTTATCTGTAGAGCCTCGAAAGAACAAGTCAGCACAAATGACCACAACATTAAGGCCTTGGAGAATCTCTTTGTTACGAAAAATGTCGAAGGGATCGAGATCTGTCATTATACTTCGGATGATAGACTTTTGGTAAAATAAATTGGTTGAAAAAAGACTAAACTAATTAATATAAAAGTTTTCAGCTGAACGTAATTGAAGTCGAAGAGAATTGTACACATTAAAAACAACTGAGTCTACATCTTGTTTCTTTTCTTAAAGGTTTACCACGAAACCTAACGTATCGATCTGTTCGTCAAGTCATTCATCCAAAAACACAGGCATTTGTCACGCTTACCAGACCTTGCGTGATAACTGCGGCGTCAATACCGCATTTTACGTAAGAAGGGGGAATGTTCGCGTCACCGTCAATCTCGAGTGCTGGGTTCTGTCACCTTACGTCCAGGAAAATAAATCATTATTAATAATTCGTTGTCCACTGTTCAGCAAGTACTCGTTTACAGCTGTCTTCTAGGATCAGTTCAGATGTTGTTCTAAAATGAATAATGACGTCTGAATTTAATTTCCCGTCAGATGAGGGAAGACTGGGTGTTAGCTGTTGGTCTTCTTGGATGATTTCTTGAGTTTGTTGTAACACGCATGACACACGCGGACAGGGGCATGGATTCCAAGACGGGTCACCTCTGATTCGTAACTACTACACCTGAAGAAGAAAAAGAACAAAAAGTGATGTCACGCCGAGTGGTAAGCAGTCATTCTAGTAAAACCAGTCATTCTAATACTACAGTCAAACTAGTAAAACCAGTTATTCTAGTAAAACCAGTCAATCTAGTGAAACACTCAAACTAGTAAAATCATTTATTCTAGTAAAACCAGTCAATCTAGTAAAACCAGTAATTCTTGTAAAACCAGTTGTTCTAGTAAAACAAGTCAAAGAACTAAAACCAGTCAGTTCAGTAAACCAGTCGAAGGGCTAACAAAACGTAAGCATTTTCTGTGTTGACTCCAGTCACGTGATACCTTGCGCAGAACACCTTCCCACAATCCCTGCAGTGATGACGTCTCTCAATGAATTTGAACTTGATTCCGCAGCTCGAGCAAAGGTCGGCAAATTCATCCTTGACCCAGTGATCTGCCATGCGACCTACAGCAAAACATGCAGGTTCGACAGAACATATGAGATTAAGCAACATATGAGGCATTTAAAGGCAGACCTTAATTTCTCACCATTTTGGGAGTCTGGTTGTAATCTTCCTCCCAATTGTTGCTCGAAATGCAAGGACCATTACCTTTCAATGCATGTACTCGCTCTAGAAATCGTTGTAAGCAGAGTGTAATAAAAATGCGCCGACAAAGAGATAAAGAGATTCGCTATCACATCGTACCTGCAGCATCGGTCACGGACCAGCTGTAAATTCGTCCCCGAAAATCACCAACCAGTAACTTGCGATGATCCCTAAAAGAACAACGAAGACATTCAGAAATAAAACCACACAAACAGATCTTGTCCGTCCGTACGTCCATGCGTCAGTGAAGTGGGTCAGTGAACTAGCTCGAACAATTGGTTAAGGGATAGCAAATTGCTTTGATAATTATATAGGGTCTCAGTAGGCCAAAACGCTTTTGTAGCGATTCAGGTTCTAACTTGGAATTAACCTAGCGTCTAGGCTATATTTATCCTAGTTTGGCCTTGTAATTTGGTTCTGGTTCAAACTTACTTGGACACGAGTAAAGAAGTGATTGCCGCAGGAGCTGAGTTATCTTCTCTGGCAAACGCTGTATGCATTGTCAACTTATGTCTCAGCACCAAACGTCTTCTCCACGCTTAAAACAAAACAAAACAAAAAGTCAGGAAGGACAACAAAAACAAAAAAACAATCACAACCCCAACAGCGACAACAACAAACAATCACAACCCCAAAAGCCAGGGACATCACCGACAAAACACTTTCGACAGTTTTTCATAAAAAAGTCTGCATACGAGCCAAGTGGCCCATCAGGCCGGAGCTTATCCCGGTTTCTGTAGCATGAAGCGACTAGGAGTATTTCTACTCCCCCCTGGATGGGATGCTAGTCCATCGCTAGTTCATACTAGTTTTTCAAAAACAACGACAAAATACCTGGTTTTGGTAAGTCTCCTTTTTCTTTGTGATGAATAATAACATAATCTTCGTCTATACTTTCATCGCGCAAGTTAGGTGTCACGTGACGTCCTCTCTCCACTTCTTCACTCGTCCCAGCATGCTCTGCTGGCTTAACAGCCACGTGGTCACCAATTTTTTCCTCGGAAGTTTCATCGTTTGGCATTTCAAGACGAGGCTCTGCTTGTTCGGAGATAACAGCTCGCTGGTTGGATTGCGGGCTCTGATCCACCGAGGCTTGATCACTTCCTGTAGGAGAAGAGTCTGGGGCTGGCTGTGATTGCAAGGCAGGGTCCTGAGTACCAGTCCCTTGAGACTCGTCCCGGTCTGAAGTTTCCTTCTCAACTTGTTTGCTTTTTGATGTAGAGCCATCACTTTTTGGGGATGGTGGTTTGAGAAAACGTCGGTTCTTCGCTGCTTCGTCAAAGAATTCGATTCCCCACATCTGCAGTGAAAGAATTCAAGAAAATGACAGTTTAAAATGCGACTCTTCCTCCACAGAAGGCATGTCAATAGGTGGGAGAATTAATTAATTCTATGAACAGTTGGCCAGTGCTAAAACTACGAGGCCCTTCAACTACAGCGTTTACCAAATTTGATGGAAAGTAAAAACTCACCCTAACAACACCATCCATAGAGCCCGTGAGGATCACGTTTTCTTCATCCCATTCTGAAAGCTACAAAATAATCAAAAAAGGTTTTAAAAATGGTGTTTTTTTCGCACATTAACATTAGATACGCTTTCATTGACTCACTTGTAAAATTACCTAATCATGAAATAATTTTGAGGTGTTTTCTCTCTTTAACCTCACCCACGGTCCGCTCAGTACAGGAAAATACCGTTATAAAAGGCTTCATGTAAATTTGGGTACAAATAAGGAGGTTGCTATTAAAAGGCCATTTCCGAGTTGGCTTTTGCCTCTGTATCAAAACGAGTCTTAGTGCGGAACCATTCATATGAAAATGTTTTCTACCTACAGGTTCATTTTCATGAAAATCAAAATCATTTTCATATGAAACGTTTTGCACGAGGACTCGTTTTGAAACAGAGGAACAAGGAAAGACTTCTCTTTAACCTTCAAAAACATTCCCAGCTGTCTTCAAAATCTAAACTCTTTCTACAAAACGAACACACTGTCATGCAGGCAAGTAATGAGAAAAAAGAACATCATCAACCAGGGGATATTGTCCTGATACAACACTAAATTCTCAAAGCTAACATCGAGAGAAATGTATGAGAATCTGTTGGGAGAATTGAGAAGTGTGGTAATACTTCAGCCTACCTCTGACATGGCGCAGCACTGAATGTGATTGTTGTTTTGTAACGAAGTGTTCTCTTTTACGATCAGCTGACCGTTCACGGACCAAACGTACAGATATGTGCCTGCACACGTCGCGATATCACCCTGAGGAAAATACATACACAACACGTGTTCAATCAAGTTTGTTATCTTGTAAAACAGGACGAGCAAGAATTTTGGTGATGAAATAAGCACCTTATAAAACTATCACTCGCGAACAGAATCCAGGTGTTTTGATAAGTCTAGCCTCTTCCAGTCGTTCAGTTAGTTGGGGCGCAGCGCGAAAAACACAGAGCGAAAAAACTGGGGAGAAGCGCGGCGAGAGAAAGCTGCGCATTCCTTGTTTTTTCGCTCGCCGATTTTCGCGCTACGCCCCAATTAACTGAACACCTGGAAGAGGCAATGGTAAGTCCAATACAAAAGTGAGTATCCTATTACTAACTCGCAGAAAAAAACGTGTTCCAACAGACTAAGAGTTAGCCAGCTAATGGTTAGTACACATTTGAGCTCATGCAAGCATTCATCGATATACCAATTATTACAAGACTCACGAACATTTCTCTTTCTTTTTTCGATTGCAACGACTGCAGTTTCATTCTTTTCATATTCACCCGTTCCTCTACATTTTCAGATTTTGGATGCTTCTATAGAACAAACCAAAAGTTATCGCCTTGATTGCGTTTAAGAACTGACTAAACTTTTGGCACTGAGAAAAATTTTAAAGTTTTGCGTATCTTCCATAGAAACATAAAAATAATAGCAGATGGAAGTTCTTTCATATTTCGGATGCTCCTATAAATAAGGCCGTGTTTGGAGCAGATTTTGGAACGCCACATAACGCTCAAGAGTGTTGCGTGACAGTCCAATTAACGGCTACGAAGAAAACTGGAATGTCACGTCAATGAGTTAAAAAACTGAGAACAGTTATAACTTACTGTTAAATCGTTGATGCAAATTGCAGTGATAGGAGCCATGTGTTGTGACAACTGCCTGACATAAGTCAGTTTACTTAAGTCCCACACAATACACGTCTTGTCCTGCAAAAAAACAAATCATGGTGATAAGCAGTCACACTCAGACCAATCGTGCAACGTCCTCAAATACCTCTTCATGTACACCACGTCGATATGTAATTTTAGCTGTTTGGATTGGTTTTGCAAACGGACGGACTGACAGACACAGACAGTCAAACAGACAGGCAGACAAACAGACAAGCCGACCACAGTTCTGTCCTCGTAATAAACTTACGACCTATGAATACATGTTATAGAGACGCGGTCGAAATAGCTCGAGAACATGACAGTCCTCGTGGAGCTACATCAACACTGTGAAAAAATCCGTCATTAAGATAAGGCCAGACGCTTAATAAACTGACGCCTTACTGGTGTAAAGATGAAGAAATATGCCTCACATCACCACAGTTTGTACTCGGTTCCTGGGTGGCAACTTTTCAACGTACAGAAGTTTACAAACATGTTCTGACAAAAAAAGAACAGGTTCAGTAAAACGCCCCACCTCAGAACCGCTGACAATAAGATTGTACGCTGTGGACACTGCTAAACACGTGACAGATGCGGAATGCCCGTACAACACCTGTTGACAGAAAATTCATTAAGAATCACGGTTATTAAAGTGATGTCTTGTTAAAAGGGACGCATAGCAGGGGAAGAGTGTGGAGAATGATTTACTCACCTCATGTAAAATGATCTGCGGTTTTTTCTCTCTTCCACTGCTCTTCACCATGTCCCACACACAGACAAGCTGCATCATAACACAACAGAATTCGTTAAATCACGCAAGGCTAAGGATTGCGTGACTACAACGGCTGAAGAGATCTTTCAAAAAAGACTATTACGTTGAAGGCAGAATAGACCTACTAAATCTGGCATATTGAAAATGGCAAAACCAAAGCGAGAAATATATGTTGTTAACCATACAAACCGAGAAACGGGTTTGTCAACGGTTTGTACTAATGGTCAGTAAGAGTCCCTGATGGTAAGTTCCGTTCGGATTGGCCGTTTACCATTTACACAACAACCCCTATATTACCGAGAGATCCTAGGACAAGTTCGACCTGATCATAATTTTAAGATGGCTGAGAAGAATTACAAATGGCATGTACATTATCCATTCTGACATTTTGGTTGGAAATTTTGGACTACATTTCAAGACGTCCCGTTTATTTCGAAAATTTTCCGGTTGGTTGAGGCAAAATTGTCTCACCATTTACATTCTGATCGAAATTTCCGGAATTCTGGGCAAAATGGGAAATATCCAGAGATTTCATGCTTGTAAAGGAAAAAACCGGAATCGATTTGCAACAAATAAGTTTGTAAAATAAGACCAAGGTTATCCCCTTTTGACTTGTAAATTTAAAAGAAGATTCCACCATGGCCAACAAATAAAACGGTGAGAAGAGGGTCATGTAATTGTCTTGGTGTGTCCTCCTTACCGTGCTTGTGCCTCCTGTTATCAGAGTGTGGGAGTCTGGGCACGATATACACAGGACTTGTCCAATATGGAAGTTCTCGTAGACGGCTAGGATCTAAGAGTAGAGCGGTTGACAGTGATTTAATTACCAACATGGGTTGCCTTCTAACAAATGCTCGAGATCAAATTGAGTGATTATATTTACCCGTTCCGTTTCATAGTATCCAGTACGCATGCTCAAGTCACCAAACCCCCACGCGATGTAGCGGCTGTTGTGTGGAGGGACTAATACCTAACAAGAAACAAGGGATTAAATTTTAACATATACAAAGACAAGGATTTCAAAGACAAGATAAGAATTAGCCAATCTTATACTTTTTACAAACGAGCCGGATTAAATTCTCTGTGTTCTTTGGTAAGACATTACTCACACAATGTTTTTTATTCAATAAATAAAGAAGCCTAAGTCGTGTATTACACTGTGATAAAAGACGACGGGCATTTGAGAACACGAGGGAAATGTAGAAAACACGAACTGCAGGCGAGTGTCCTCTACATTTTTCGAGTGTTCTCGAATGTCCGGAGTGTTTTATCACAGTGTAATACACGGCTTAGGCTTCTTCAATTGCTTTATGATATAGAGGTAATGTGGCGTAAAACAATAAAACACGCTTTTTCTATGTTTTATACTGTGATAAAACATGGGTTTTCGACCAATCAGAGTGCGCGCAGGGTCCTATCTATATTATAGAGGATGATAAATGAGTACAGGCAAGTCGGCGAATGGGCTAACTCGACAAAATAGCGGGTTGCGTTCTGTTACGAACACGCTTGGAAGTAATACTCCCAGTCACTTCATACTCTGGAAGGTAGAGTTATATGCTGCCTTCATAAGCTACATTGGCAACACACGCGACGTTTTCCGGTGGGGGGGGGGGGGGGGGGGGACTCCAATATAAAAAGGACGGGGGTGCTCGCCGTACCTTTTAGGGGCTTAAAAACGCGGTTTTTGTGTCTTTTAGGGTGTTTAGTTTCAAAAGGTCCACAGCGGGAACTTTCGCGGCATCTTTTAGGGTATTGAGCAGAAAAATATATAAGACACGAGATATTTGGAAATCAACTGAGAATTGATTTGAATTGGTATCTGTTAGGAGTGAAAACATTTCAAACCACGCCCACAAAATAGGACCTTGGTACCTCTTAGGGGCTCTTTTCAAAATTTCCAACGAGCACCCCCGTTCTTTCTATGTGGGAGTCCCCCCGGGGACTTTTGTTCAACAGCTTGAAGATAGTAACTACTATTTACCTTGTTTTTCTCCACAGCCAAAAGTCCTCTATTGTCAGACTGAATCATCTGTCCAACAGGACCTTTTAGTTCTGTCAGGAAAATAAAACAGAAACAATTATACAAAACTGAACGTTTTGATGCAGTGTCATGAAGTTTACCTCAAAACAATTTAGTGATTTCCACTGACCTTTGACCGGCTGGGCTGATGGCACAAGATTGGGAAGATTATGAAAGAACAAACGATCAACATTGACAAGGGTCCCAGTCTGCGTGTCTGATTCCACGCTGCGTAATACTCTCTTAGGAGGATGAGCACGCTTAAACAGCTGAAAGAAGATCACACTGTCACTCACAGATAATAGCACACTAGGTACTGTTTAAAATGAAGCAAAATTATTTTTCGCGAGAACTAACCTGTTTCGGTGTTTGTCCAAAGTTGTCGATCATACTTATAATGGATTTTCTCTTTATTGGATCGTCGATGCGATGGAAATGTGACAATTGTTAAGGAGATGCACCATGTTACGATCAATAAAAACAATTCGGAAATCGACATTTATAATACACTGGAAAGCGCTAGCTAAACGGATTCGCAAGTTGTCGAAATGCAGTTTTAATGATTCAAACTTGTGTTGACTTGCGTTGAGTTAAGTAACAACGAACAACTTTGCAAATTTGATAAGGTTAAAAGAAGTGGGAAACTTGCTTTTTCCGATTGACCAGCGCTTAACACAGTTTGCAATGCAAATCTTCGTTCGAAGCGAACTTTGTGTAAAGGATATCTACATTGCTCTCGTAGTAGTAATAATAGAAGACGTTGCTGGCCTCCACAGCCAGAGGTCCCTGTTGTTTGTATCCAAATATCAAGTCAATCCATTCATGGAGATGAGCACTGACGTAATCACATTCCAGGGCCTGGGATAGAAATAGATCACGTGTCACGATTTGAAATGGAAAATTAAAACTAAGCCGCGATACATGTGCAAATGTGCATGTGCAAATCCCGCCAAAAGCCGCCGCTACCAAATGTATGTATTTGTTTCGAAGCAATGAGACCTTCAAAAACTCCCAAACCGAATACTGAGACGTTTAATTACGTTTAGAGCCAAATGTAGTTCGGTTTACGTCGAATAGGCGAAAGGAATTCAGTTAATAATTTTATCCAAATGTTTGGTCGACACGTATTTGGTTTGTCGCTGTATTTCTATAACGTCTTTTGACAAACGTCTTCACAATTTAGCCTGTGAACAGGTTCCTGGCCAGAACGAAAAAAATTAGGCAAGCTATCACAGTTACGCTTCAAATCCTCAGCACATTCCAGCCAACGAAAACCGGTAGTTGGGTGGATTTTCTGCGCTTAACCCCTGTACACAGTATACAATCACATGCTCATACTTTTCTGTGAAGCCGAATAAACTCCCGCGGATCGCCTTTGGCCCAGGGTGGTAAACAGACATCACCGATGACATCACCGTTCTGCTTGGTGCCGAATTCAAACTTGTTGTGGTTCGTGAGGAATTCTGGGAGGTAGAAGAACTCTGGAATCAGCTCTTTGACGTCCGCCATGTTGGTGTGGGCCGCAGACAGCCACGCGTCTTTCACAGAGTGAAACAAGCGGTCAGGCAGGTCAAAATTCCCCTAGGGAGAGGACACGGGAAGGTTTAGAGTTAAATAATCGCGGCAAACAAAGAAATGATGTCTAGTAAGAAAGGGGAAAATACTATTGCTAGAGAAACTGACACTTGTCCACTGGATAACGATTTATTCGGTGGCTAGCGTTATCCAGCCCTCGAGCAACTGGGTCTTGGACAAGTGTGACAGAATGAAAACGAAAAAAGGCACAACACAATTACCTGAACTCTTAGAAAGTGCTGAGTAAAAGGTTCAAGTCTGATGAGATAGGAGGCTACTATCATGGTGGATGAGTAGTGAGTCCCATAATGATACGGAGGAATCTCTCCTGATAGGAAAACAGACAAAAGTGGTTATAGCTCAGTACGCACACATGAAGTATCAGAAATGTAAAGATTCGCAGTCTCATGGTGCAGCATAGCGTAAAACAAAAGAGCTGTGTGTATCCAGCCCTCGGTTTCTACTTAATCATGTTCTAGACCATCCATTTCTACACAAGCTGGCAGTAAGAGAATTGACTCTAAAACAATCTTGAGGGCTGCAAATTCAGCAATTTCCTCCTGAGCGTTAGCACCGTAACGGAATTGGGGGACCATGAAGGCAAGAGGACTTCCTCACCGAAAACGCGCATTAGAAGTTAAAAAATTCTGACTTCACTTATTTTACAAAACTTCATGGCTGTTGACCAATCAGCGCTGAGAGATCTGCCGGTTTTTGTAATAATGCTGTGTATACCTGAAGGATCCTCCCACTCTCGATACTTCTTCTGAAACTGTTTCAGTCTACCTTCAGACTGAGCTCCCATTGGTTTGGAAAACACGCGGAAAGTCTTCGGGTTGTTGAGATCAAGCTCCTGTCAAAGATACAGGGTAAGTAAGTGTTACAAACTGCTTTGATTGCATACAAGCAGGACTAAATTGTGCATTTAATTAGATAGTTAAGTTAACCCGTCATCCTTGTGTCATTGAGGTAATATATCAAACACAAAAGACCGTGTTCGACCACATTTCCTAACACCTCGAAGTTCGTCACTGCGCGTCGTATTTTCAACTCTCTTCTCGGTGTTTGAAAATGATACTTCCTGCACGCTGTAATGGGTTACTCTTCTCCCCGACCTCAAAAACAAAATCAGCTGTTATTTAATTTTTCCATTCACCACGAGGTTGTCTTTATTTTTGTCAAAGCTTTTTGTAGCTTTGACAATTCGCAATAGGACTACGCGACGACCAACAAGCATTTCTGTTACCATTATTAACATATAGTCTAAGTGGATTACATAAATGCAACAGAGAACCACTACACATATTACTGGCATCTCCTCAACAACGAAAATAAAAAGAAACTCAACAGAAGAAGTACAACAACTGACAACAATCGTCACCACTCCTCGCGCCTCCTTACTTGACTTCTCAGAGGGAGGAGTGGACTGGATTCAGTCCCAGACCCTTACAAAGTGTTGTTACCTCGGAATCATAATCAGAAAGCACCCACGGGAAGACTGGATACTGCATGAGATCATTGTACGAGCGGCCTGCTAATGTGTTCAGATGCATCAGATACTGGAAGTTCGTTATTTCACCGCGCTAATAACAAGAAAGCACAAACAACAATTAAACTTTTACTCTTCAGGTTGAAAAATCAATTTTACTAATAGTTGTGAGAATTTGGTAATAAATCAAGACGATGTTCTCCCGCCCCCCTCCAACGTAGTTCACAGTTTTTGTCACTTGCCTGCTTGCCAAGACATCATCATTTAGGGACCTTATTATTGAGATTTTCCCGTAGTTTATAATTGTAGCAACCCCTTTGTCATAGACGGGTGCCTATCTAGGGAGGGTGGTAGGGTTTTAAAAGAATCTAGGATTCAAGCACAGAATGTAATGGTTATGACATCAATGTATCAAAGTTTATAGTTACCTCCCATCTCTGTGTTACCGATCGCTCACCCATCAAGGTGTTGATAAGACCCAGCCTACGATGGAAGAGAAGTTATATCAGATCACAGCCTGCTGACATATGTACTTGTAAATTCTCCCCACTATCTTAACTGAATAGTAAAAGGCAAGTAAGGAGTGTTCGAACTTTGACTCACCCTGCTTCCACGTCTGTGTCTCTTTTCATACCAACCACTGACTCTTCAGCGTTCTCGCGAAGCGTTGGTGCCCTGGCCACGAGCCTACCATAGAAACAAACGTCGCAAGTTGCACTATGACCAACAACTTAACAGCACGTCAAGCGAGCAAGTCACGCGCAAGAGGGTCTCGTTCGAGTCACGCGAGCGACACACGCACCAGCTAATCACGAGAGTCGCGCGCAAAGCGAGAAAAACTTGAGCCTGTCAACTTAAAGCACCTACAGTGCCTACAGGTTAAAGTTCCATGTACAACAACAGGAACAAGAAATTCTTACTTACTTATCGTACACTTTACTTCTTACAGGTTTGGGAAATACAAGGAAATGATTTCGTCCATCACTGGAAAACACTTCCAGAGCTGTCTCCTGAAATAGGATCAACAATAACAAAATGAATAAGATAAATAAAGTAAATCTTTTTGACCACGGGACTTTTCTAGTCCGCCATATTGAGCTGGAACTACGGTAAAAGAAGAAGAGTAGAGGGAAAAAAAGAAGAGAAGTGAAACTGCCCGCAACGTCGCATTTTAAAAACATTTTAACCTCAGAAAAGTCCCCTGCAGATCAATATTTACTTTATTTATTTCATATGTGAACATGAGAGGTTCTAAAAGTTTCAGAAAAACTATTGAACAATGACACCATTATGCTTTAAGGTGGCTCAAAACAGTTTTCAGCACTTAGATTATGATGGGTTGTTACAACCACTCTTTATCACTCGATGCTACAATCATGGTATCAAAAATTTGCCCAATCATTTGTAAGCACTACCTTAAATTTTCGAATATTTAAGGTGGCTCTGAACCCTATAAACAGAATTTTTTTAAACTTTGCCAAAAGTTGCGTCTTATCATGCTTATCAAAAGTTGATGATACAAAAAAATTTCACTGTGCCGTTTTTGAATTATAAGCCCCTAAAGCTGTAATTAAGGGTGTTTTTAGCAGGTTATACTGTTGCTATGGTAACCTACTGTGTCACGAAAATGATAACAACGTGTTTACCAATGATTGGGCAAATTTTTGATACCATGATTGTAGCATCAAGTGATAAAGAGTGGCTATAAAGACCCATCAAAATCTAAGTGCTGGAAACTGTTTTGACCCACCTTAAGTGCATGAAAAAGAACTAACAACTAACAGAATTAGGTTTGCCAACGACAGTCTGATGCTAGCAGAGTTAAACAAACAAAACATACCTGGAATAAATATCGTCTTTTATGGACCTCGCGGATATCTTCATAAGCCCACTTGCTGCACCTAGAAAGAAACGAGGATGAAAAACACGCGAGGCAGATAAGTACAAATAGGAAACATAGCTAATTGAAAAAAAAAGATGGTGAAAGGAACCTCGTCACAAAGGGCGCCTGTTTTAAAAATGGCCTATTTTTTTTTCTCCATTTTGTTGTTCGTGAGCCGTTCAAACTTTCCTTAATTGTAACCATCCCTGTTTATTTTCGACTTTTAATTACATCTGCATGTATTTTACCTTACAAAACTATTTTTTTTTTTGTGGCTCCCTCATCTTGAAAGAAATTTTTGACATCAATAAAATTAAAGGATAAGCACGCATCATTATTTAAGAAATAAAAAACATGTATCGTGTTTCTATCGAGTTATAGAAACACGAGTGGAAGTCTGGGAGAACGAGAGATGCTGTGGGAACACGTAGGCGAGTGTTTCCACAGCTTTTTCGAGTTCTCCCAAACTTTCACGAGTGTTTCTATAACTCGATAGAAACACGGAGAACATGTTTTCTATTTCTTTTAGAAAACAACGCGACAAAAAAATGAAAACAACTTGTTAACTTTGATTATCAATATGTAAATTTTCTTTGCTCGCGCCATCACTGCGTCAACGGCTCGTGCTAGTTCTGTGTTTCTATTGAGTTATAAAAACATGATTTTTAACCAATCAGCGCGCGTATTTTCTTAGGACTGTTTTCTGATATTTATTACTTACATTCGTTCTGTAGTCCCTGACCGAGGTTTATCGTGAGAGGAAGTGGGAATTATAGGATCGTGAGTCCTGAAATGACAGGAGACGCGTTAGTGATCCTTATACAGAGTACTGAACCACCTTAGTGCGGCTTACATGATGAACCTACCCTTGTGGCAGTGAGTCAATATCTTTGATTTCCTTGGTGGAGAGAAGTGTCACACCATCTACTACATAGAAATGCTCCTTTCCAAACAAGAAGAGTCCTTCTGCCGTGTCTAAGCCCTGGATTGTGGCGCATCGGAACATGGAAGTAATCTGATGAATAAGGAAACAAATCCTTTAGGACGGTGATGCACTAAGCACAGTTTTCCAAAAACTGTAAAGCCGACTACATTTGTGCGGCACAAAACAATAACTAAACTACCAGACAAGTGCAAAATGGATGGTTTTCTTTACCACTTTTACCACTTCAAAAATTTGTTGCAGAATTCCATTAATCAACGTGAAAAGAAGACTTTGCTAGTAATTAGTGTCACAG
Source organism: Orbicella faveolata (assembly GCF_042242905.1). Lineage (NCBI taxonomy): Eukaryota > Metazoa > Cnidaria > Anthozoa > Scleractinia > Merulinidae > Orbicella > Orbicella faveolata. The sequence continues at coordinate 5,275,741 of NW_028301563.1, read as the reverse complement.
TTAATTGATTTGAAACTAAGAAACACTCCTCGCAATTGTTTTAAATTGAGCAATTTCAGTAAAGAAGTCTGAGGAAAAAAAAAAACTTCACGGCACAGTTCAACGAGATTTAAAACCACAACTTTCACGTTACCAATTTGCACAATGAGCCACACATTAGAAATAACGTCGAACTATGCGCTTACATGTTAGCGTAGAAGGAATAGAATAAGAAATGAAATACGAATGAAATCATACAAGAACTGAGGTCAGCTGCAACAAAGTTGCCAGCCAAGTCACACAGGAGATGACCTGACGGCCGAAAACTTGTAGAATTCTACTCTAAAGGTCCAGTGAAGATAGATAATCTTGAACCACAACCTGCTAGCGTTTTGATAACAAAAAATTAATTCAAACAATGGTAATTATACTCAGTATACGTAAGATAGAACTTACCGTCTCGCCTGCTTCAAGCAGCTTGACAATTGTCTGGTTATTGTCGACCTGATAAAGAAATTCATAAAGAATTACCAACAGGCGTACTCCACCCATATGCTAGCCTGCGAACGCAGACGTATTTCCGGCTGTCGCTTGATTGGTTAAATAAGAGCTGATGTCACTCAAATTTGATCCCTCGATGGTTTCGCTGACGTCATTTTCGGCGGAGACAAGCGACAGACAGAAATACGTGTGCGTTCGCTGGCTACTCACATGCCAACGATCACTTGAGATGAATCAGAGCAATTGACGTGGGTTAAATGTTTTGTCTCTGATATTTTAAGAATTTTGCCTACCTCGCTTCCTTCATTTTCTTCTGTTACGTTGCTCGGTTCCGAAGATATTTGCAAAGTGAAGGTCTTCTTTTCTTTCTTTTCTCCTCCTTCAACAACTACATTAACGAAACACGAGACACTTAACGTTATTAATCAGTTAAAATAGTTTTTGACCACGAAGAACAAGAGAACTTACACCACCATACGCAAAGTTATAGAGAAACCGCTGCTCACCCCTCTCCTGAGTGAGGGCTTCAATTGGCCCCAATCCCTGCACCACTCGTCCTCTCAGTTTAAAATGTATTTTGCTGTCACGACTAATGGGAGCTCTGCCTTTTGATGATTTCTGAAAAAAAAACAAGAAAAAAAATAACATAAATTAAAGAGTAAGGGCACCATTTTGCTTTCTAACAATGCATCTCAAAATACTTCGAGTCGCTTCATGCCACAACATGTTAAGGGCTCGAAAAATTCAAGGTTGCCCTTAGGACAGGTATCTGTCAAATATTGTGTGCCCTGGGCAAGCTTTAGTTTGCTCGTTTAATGATTTAGTTGGCAGACGACTTGCCCGACGGCCAAGTGAGAATGAAAAGTTACTTGCCCAGAAGGAGAATCTACTTGTCCCAGACGACCGGACGGCACTTTTTTCGAGCCTTGATGAAGCGCTGAGACGCCTCGGACCGACTGTGGACTCCTTCACTTTTCAATTTACACTCAATACAATGACTTACCTCTCTGACTTGCCTGGCCACCTTGCTGTCGTAAGGATAATGGACATAGAACTTATCGTTGCGATACATCTTCTTTCTCATTCGATGAGGACCTGAATTATAAAAAACACAAAGTAAAACAAAAAAACAAACAAAAAAAAAAACAAAAACAGTCAGGAATTGAAACATGTACGACTCGATTCTGTCGAGGGTGCAACATGATGTGAATACGATTTTTTATGAGAAAACTCCCATGCAGTGTGTGATACATTCTGTAGAAAATTCAAAAATAATTGTCTGAATAGTGAACTTAAGATTCAAAGCTAAGCTAATTCTCTTACTGATCTCATTAGCGCGATGTAGCTGCAAGAGGTTTTAAATTATCCGTATTATTGGTTGTGAATTCTTGTGAATTTAACCGCAGTATTTGATAGGGTATTATAGACAAATGTGTGAATTGACTAGCATGAAATCATTTCAATAGTTTTGTTTGTGAGAAAGTTCTTCTTTAGGACAATTTTCCTCTGTTTGACGATTTTCTTTACTTTCATAAAAAACTGAGAGGGTAAGGAGAAAGTTCATCATGATCAGTCTCGCTTGTTACCTTCCACCATGTCCAAAGCCCACTTGTCAAGCTGTGAGCTGCTCGGTGGACCCCACAAGCCTCGCTCTCGTGTCAGATCAGCATCCATTAGACCCCATTCCTCCGCCACAGACTTGGAAATCAGTTGATAGTTCTGACCATGATAAAGTAACAGTCATGAAATTCAACCAGCAAAAGAAACGATCTTCCAAAAGAATATGGACCTCAAATGTTGCTATCCTAATTTTTCAGTAGTAATCGTATCAGTATCTACATGTTATCTACTAGTGATAATCACATTTGATAAGATTGTGGTAAGACGGGTCGTCTCATATCTCTGCCTATGGAACTCTCTTCCCAAAAACAATTGGCATTCGTAAAGATTCGCCTTTTTGCAAAGGCATTCTATTAAGAATACTTTAACTTAAAATTGTTTCTTGTTGCTGTTCAGCGTTTTAGTTTTCATTCTTATAAAGCGCCATTAGACAGTAAAAATTTGGCGCCGCATAGGTATAAGTGTTATTCAAAGTCGTTACTTACAGACATTAACGGTAGTAAGCCATTTTCTTTTGTAAGTTCTTTTTTTTTCCGCGCTCGCAAGTAGAAATGACATTCTATTGCGCAAGCTTTATGGATCTGTAGATTACAAAACAAAAAGCAAATCTCTTTGTACCTGAAGATGATTTTTGTGATGAAGTCGTACAAGATCTCCCACCACTTTGGTGTGTCTCATCCTCCACAGGTGTGACTCGGTCAGTAATGCTTTAGGGTCTTGGTTCTCTTTCTTGCTTTTCTTTGAGCTGAGCATGCGCAGTGATCGGCCACTCCTTCCTTTGTTGCTGAGTTTCTACAACAACAACAATAACGCAAAAAACAACATACATTGTGTCCTTCGTCCCGTGTAATGAATTTTTTTTCGACTCGTGCTAAGCACGCGTTTTCACTTTAACTGTCTTTTTACGTCTGTTCAGCGAATACCGAAGTGTGATAGTTCAAATAAATGCTATTCAGTGGTACTTATACGAGATAATACCTCATACGAAACTCTAGTGTGTGACCATTCAAATGAAAGCTATTGAGCAGTACTTTCATGTGGTACTCTTTAGTATGCTGTACAAGGTGGTTTTAATTTTTAAGTCTGTGGATGAGACCCTAGTGTGTGACCATTCAAATGAAAGCTATTGAGCAGCACTTTCATGTGGTACTCCTTATTATGCTGTACAAGGTGTTCCTAACTTAAAAGGCTACGTGGCCATTCACACTGGGATAACGGAAACAGCGTGGCCGAGTAATTAGCTAGCCGGACTTTAAATCCTGAGCTTGCGTGTTCATGTCCTGTTCTGATCTTTAACTAAAAATGTTTCACAAAGACTGGAGTTAAACTCCTCGGTTGCAAATGTGCAACTAGTTTGACTCCCACCAAATAGGTTTAAACGTTTTAAACTCCTTTTTCCTTATGTTTAAACGCCATTAGCGCTTGCGTTAGAGTAAAGTAAAGTAATCTTTATTTTCACAGGGTAGCCCATTCAGCTCGAAGGCTGGTATCCATAGGGGCCCTGTAAATATAAAATTAATTAACTGTACATAAAAAATGATCTGTAGCATTAATTAAATCTCTTACCGGAGTTCCTAATGTCTCAGCTTTATGTTTTTCTTCCAGTGAGATGTACGCCATCCACATCCTAGTGGCAGCCTCACCAATTAGCGGCCTGAAACAATACATAGGAGCTGGTCACGCTAAGTCACACTACGTCACGCCAAGTCATTGATGTCACACTGAGTCGTGCATGGTCGGTTCCGTCACGGTAGTTAACGCAAGGTCAAACTAAGCTAATTCACGTTATCTAACGCCGCTAGTAAATCTAGACATCGTGGCTGACCTGTTGCTCATAAAGTAACAAGGAATATTTTACCTGACAGATTTAAGGTCCAGATTTAAATTCGACGAACCTCCCATTGGCCTAAACAACAGAAACAAAACATTTTCAAGAAATCTTTACCGAAAACAACAGAAACAAAAGTTTGAAAGGCAAAGTTTTCTTGGAGTAAGGAATTATGTTATTAGAGGAAGCGTAGCAACGAAGATACGAGACCAAATATCATTTATTACATCGGAAGAATCGTGGTCCCTTATTTTGCTCCAACGAAGGGCTGACACTCAAAACGTTACTTTAGGTGATTTGACACGTAAAAGATACCATTTGAGTGATTGATGTATAACTTCAAAGAAATCCTTGGCTAAAAATCGATTACCCAAAGTTCCAATATCATTCATTTTCAGTTTTTCAGTGCGATTATCACTGAAAGAGGCGCAAAAATAAAAACAGAGTTGTGTACATGGTAAACACTATAAACAAATTGGTCGATCTTACATGTGCTCAACATAATCCCTTGAACTGTAAGAGGTAAAGCTTGGCTTCGGGAGAGCAATCTTGAATGCGTCTTCCATAGCCTGAAAATTCACCACAAAGGAGTATATAAGATTACAAAAACGCTGCAGAGCGTGCAGGCTTCCCTATTGAGAGAACAAATACAGTTTATCCCCTATTAAACGGCCACCCTTGGGAAAATGGATAGTGGCCGCTTAAAGGGGGCTGGCCGCTTACTAGAAGTAAAAACAATAGAAAAACCATCTTTGGGACTTTGATTACTGCCGGCCCAATAGGGGTGGCCGTTTACTTTCTTAAAGCTCACCTCTCTTTTGTTCTGCACAAATATATCCCAGACTCTCTCGGCTGCCGCTGCCAGGAGCCTGGAACAGCTCGATTCTTCTTCTTGTTCTAACACATCTTTCTCAACTTCCTCAGTTATCTCTTCACCAACATCAGGAGAACCAACAACAGCTATGCATGAAAATAATATTGATAGCTTTAGTTAGCTTTAACTCGTTTCTCAGATACGTTTTAACTCGTCGTTCCGAAACACTTTTTTTATTCCGCTTATATGCCCTCCGGGTATAAGCCCCCCCCCCCGTTTATAAGCCCACCCAAAACCCCTCATAAAGTTATATAAGCCCAGGGCTTTAACATGGGATTTTAGGGTAGCCCAGCCTCTTTATCAAAGCGAGGCCTGGTGCACAACCATTCATATGAAAATAAGTTTAATTTGCATTTGAACGAAATCTCATTTTCATGTGAAAGGATGGGCACCAAGACTCGCCTTGAGAATGAGGCTAAAGGTAATTCGGAAATGGCCAATTAGTTTACACAATAAAATTGAAGAATCACCTTCAGACTTTTTATTGTTGTCTTCCACCGAGAGAGACTTGTGAGTTCCCATAACAAGGAGCCAATGACACAGGCCGGCGATAAAATCTGGCTCGTTGTTGACTGGTGCAAACACCAACTTGTGGTTTGTAGTCAGAATATGAAGGAATTCCAACAGGCTTGTTTGGTCTGAAGAAACAAAGCACAAAAAATGTCAGTGTTGTTAACAAAAACCATGAGTGGGTTAGTAGATTGATGAAAGCAGCTGGGAAGATTAGAGTACAAGATTTGACAAGAATTGACACCAAATTTGAAGTGAAACACTGACAAAATAAATCAACTAAAATGTTTTCTTGTACCCTTTAAAAACAACACAACTGGCACGGTTATGCCACTTCAAAACTTGCTTTCTTCACTATAACATGCATCTCCGGAAAAAAAAAAGTACAAAAAGAACGACAGCTACCAATGAATGGTTTGCTCGCCAAAACAAACCAAACTGGCTCACATCAGTGCTCTCTTACAACTGCTACATGTATATCTAGCTGTCAGTCACATTCGCACTACATGTAGAATGTAACTAACTCTAATATTTGGTTGTGTTTACCGTTGTATACTTTCTCACCTGTAAGCCGAGCCAAAGGTCTTGACAGTTGGAATAAGATTGATCTGTTCAGCGAGTGGTAAGCACTGTCCAGTGACACAGACTGACCTGATGGTACAAAATAAGCTGTCATCAAAATTACTGCGCCACCTCTGACATTTTCCAGAAAATCTCTTGCACTCGATGACAAAGTTGTCGAAGCACCTGTACAGACTATTAAATACTGTAACTTGGGCTACGAACATAGATAAGCGAGATGATATCACACCTTTCACTGCTTCAATCATGCTTGTTATAAAGTTGAATGCCGTCTTGTAACCTTGAACAAAATTTCCTGGAAGAGAACCAAAGAAACAATGAACAATGTTTATTCCGGACTAACACAATAACACGTCTGTTGATCAGCTATTTTGGCACCTATCAGAAGATAACTGTAAATGTCAAAGAATATAAATAACCCATGATCTCAAGTCAAAGAAGAGAAAATTGACTGCGCTCTCAATAGCAAACCTTGTAATGTCACGCTCTCCTTGTCACGTCACACAATGATGAGAATATTACGCTAGTCTACTTTCTGGGTGACAACGTTTTCGCACGAAGGTTTGTCAAAACAGCTCGAACAGACTGCGTACTATTGCGTGCTGAAGGCCTTATGACTGTTCAACTTACCAATCCACAGCTTATCAACGACTTTCGAGGCGAAGCAGAAAGCATTGGCCACAATCTTGGCGTGATTTCCTGACCCTGCTGATGGGTTGGTCAGAAGGTTCCCACCAAGGAAAAAATCTATCTGAGCACACAGCACTTCCGTTTGAAATTCCGCTTGTTGTGGCTGGGTACATTTTAATGGATAGGACTGCAACGTGGATAAAAGGATTGTCGGAATTTTCATTTGAAACACTTAATATGAACACCTAACCTGTCCTTACAACATCAACTTATTACAACATCAGTACATTGTCAAAGTTAAAGAGCTCAGTCATGGCATTTCGAGTTATTTTGGCCACATGCAAAACTACCTTTAAATTGAAGGAAACTCAAAAATAGTAGTTTACTAAGATAGGAAAACACCAAAGAGATAATAATAAACGATAAAGGAACAAGGATGGTTAAGGATGGAGAAGATTAACAAGGATTACAAACGACGAACTTGAAAAAGTTAGGCTAAACTTTTCAAGGTGCGCAAAACTTGTCACATCATTTACAGGACAAACACAGTGCATATAGCCGCACACCAGGGGGCGTTAGTTTTAAGAGCAAATGTATCTGGCTCTAGGAAACACAACTATAGTCCGTAATAACATGATATTAAGCGGATATCTATTCAAATAGGAGATAAGACTCTCTCCTTCTTACCTCTAGAATTGTATCAATGACTCCCAAACTCTTGGCTGATGTAGGCGAGGTGAGTGAATCAGTCATGATCACCCTGAGGAATTCAAACACACACTTCCTTGCTGAGTGAGTAATCAACAGAGTCCTGGACGAAAACGGTGATGCCTCAGACTCTGTTCTAGGCTCCCCTTCATTCTCACTGTCTGATGCAAGCTGTGTGTAAATGAAGTTGGCAAACAGAAGATCAATGATGAGAATGGTGCTCTATCAGATTTCTAGCTCTGCTTATCTTTTAATTTTTTCTCAATTTATTAGCATTAGGTAGTCGTCACTAAACCAAAGAAAGTTACCTTTCTTCCATAAAACTAACGGGAAAGCGGAAGCTGTGCAAATGTCTGAGTGCAAGAGTGAACGAAGAACCTCCATGAGCTGGGCTGTGATTGGCTACCCGAACGGGCAAGATGGAGCTATCTTGCCCGCTCGGGACTACCCGCCGTGTCCCGCGAGAAAAACTTCCCCGAAAGCCATATAATAAATCCTTTATTGACCAAGCTTGTTCGGTCAAGATGGCTGGATATTGGCCCCGTTCTTTTTTTGCGGGTTCATGGACCTCGACTCCGTCTCGGTCCATAAACTCGCAAAAAAAGAACTTGGCCAATATCCAGCCATCTTGACCTCACACTTGGTCAATAACCCATATATGTGACGCAGTATCTAAACATTCAACAAAATCAATTTTGACTATTGACCTTACTGAAAATAAAGACAAAAAAGATCTGCACTCGATCTAACGTGGCCACACTGCAGAAGCTTAATTTTACAACATAAATCAACAAGAAACATTGACACTCTTCCTCAACAAGATGCTTCTCCGTCACAGGGTTACCTCCTGGTATTTTATTAGACTGCCCTAAAATGTCGCTGGAACCCATTTATACACCTGGGTGGAGGGAGGCACTGCGAGAGTAAAGTGTCTTGCCCATGAACACAGCAGAGTGAATCCGGGCAGGCCTCAAACCCAGCCCACTTGATCCAGACCCTCAACTACTAACCATTAGTATATTCTCAGCTCCGACTATTGCATTTCTAGCTCTCTGATTGGCTCAAAAACTCCGACTATGAGCCATTAGTCGGAGTTTTACCTTATATGGAAAACAGTGCGCCAAGTTTAAAAATTTTCCGCTCTGTAAAATTGTTGAAATAAAAATCGGCGGCAAAAACCCGATTAAGAATATACTAAAACAATTATTCCATTCGACCTTGTTGGATATGAAGTGATCATAACCAACTCGCGCTACGCGCTCGTTGGTTATTTATCACTTCATATCCAACGCGGTTTCATGGAATAATTGTTAATTAGACAAACGCGCTATTCATAAGTCTCAAGTACAAAGTTTTCACATGTAGTCACGGCAGCCATATTAGTGTCCCAAAGCAACAAAACAGCGGTCACGTTCGTGTGCCAAACCAATCTTGTGGGAGTTGAACTCTTTTTTTAGTTAAATACCTTGTTTTGTTGCAATAAATTTGCATGGTTGCTGGCCACGTGAGTGAAAACACTCTATACACTACTGAATAAGGCAATAAATTCCCACTGCATACCCATCTTAGTACCTCTTGGAATTTTGCCAGGTTTCGTCTTTTGGGAAACAAAATAGCCACGAGTTTCTCAAGGAATTCTTGTGAGGTGCACACCACACTGAAGCTGGTAATGTTACGATACAAGAAGAGCAGGAACTGAAGTAACGTCTCGGGGTATTCCCTCAGCCAGGAATGATCTGCTGTGTCTTGCCATGGCTACAGAGAAATAATCAATTAACTACACATTCTATGTAATATATCAAACACAAAAAGATTGTGTTTGACCACATTTCCAAACACCGAGCAGAGAGTTTAAAATATGATGCGTAGCGGAGTATTTTTGATGAACTTCAAGGTGTTTGGAAATGTGGTCAAACACTGTCTTGAGTGTTTGATATATCTTCTCAATCGAATCTAAAGCTAGGGAGAAAACGGAGAAATAAAATCGTAAAAATCTATGCTAATTAAGATCAGATATCCAAACACCGCGGTCATGATTTCCTTTGTCTAAACTTGATGCATTATTAATGAGTTTGAGAAGCAATCCTGACCTTCAATATTCAATAGCCCAATTTCGATATATTAAAATTCAGCCTATAGACCTCAGCACGAGGCTCTGGGGAATAAACCCCACAAACTCTGTAGTTATTCCCCAGAGCCTCGTGCTGAGGTCTATTGTTCTAGGCTGAATTTCAATGTATCGAAATTGGTCTATTGCACTGTTCAACACCATCTCTTAGAGGTAAACATAAATATTGAATTAGCGCATAGTCTGTGAGAGATATATGAAACAAGATCCTCTTTTGTGAATTTATAATAATAAAAGTATTTATACAGCGCCAAATCTACTAATTGTCCATGGCACTTTACATTAAAGATTATTAAAAAGCTAAAAGAAAGGAAAAAATCGCGAGGGGAAGGGAGGAAGAAAAGGCGAAATTGCTTCTTTTACTTCAAATAAATACGTTCGAAAAATATTTTAATGTCTTATTAACAGCTTTGTCGACGATAGCAGGACTGCTAGAGTCCACCACTAGCACCATTAAACCAGTACTAGTCACTCCGTGTTATATGAAGTACTCACCTCATTAACCATGACGAAAACCATGGAGAGAAGCACATGGGCGGCCTCGGGACAGTAGATGTTACGTGAACCAGGCTCAGGGGGACTACGGGCGGGGAATTTGACTCCTGAGGCCGAGGGTGACCAGAACACAGAGGTCAAGCTGTCCCAGTCAAACTGAACACCGGCATACACATCTGAAACAAAAAGCTGTTGAGTCAACTAACAAATTCTCTTTGCTCATCATTATATATTTGTTACAGCATAAGTTGTGAGAATTTGATTATGAATAAATTAGAGACACCTTTGTTGAAGAGTGTTTAAGTTCTCCCAACCTGTATGTTTGAACTTCTGTTGATGCGTGTCAGTCACTATTATATATAATCAAGGTAACAATGTACACGGTTTCCGCTTTAAAGACAACTGCTGTAGATATTTTACTGACCTAGGAGAGGCCTTGAAAAATTGAATACGAATAAAATAAATACAAGTACGAAGAGTTATTCCTGAGAACTCTTCAATGTAAAAGAGACAAAGGAAGATTGTAAGAAAACTGACAGAAACCTCAAAACGCTTACAGAATCTTGTTTTTTGGTCGTAATTTGACTTCACTCACCCCCTCTAAGAGATAAGAATTCAAAATAAAACCCTAACCGGTTGTTTTTTTTTTACATTTGCTGATTATGCCAAATACCTTTTTCTGTGATACTAGCTCAAGTGACAACCATAAATAAAATAAAAATAAAAGACTTTATTTAACCTGAAAGGCCAATCAGTGATCACTGGATCACTGGTATTAACTGGCGATCAGCATTTACATATAAAATACAGCTATTCATAAAATTGTACTTAAAAAAAATAAATAAATGAAAGACTTACCATACTGCTAAGTCTTTTATTTTATGGTTCAGTTTAATAGGATAACTCTAATGTTGGTCCTATTCTGTTCTAACACCCAAAGCAGTAAACATCAAACCCTGTCACTTTAAAATGGTATTTGCACTCCCCCATTCCCACCCCCCCCCCTTTTTTTTCCTTTGGAGAGAAAGCGCGGGGAATGACAATATGGTAGGCTAACACTTTAGAAATGTCTCCCAGCGAATAAGTGAGTTATTTACTTACCAGACACAGGATGACCAAGCAAAAGAGCAATCACAAGATGATAAATTTCAGGGATGTCGATATGTTTGGACAGCAGTTTGTCGAGCATCAGGAATCCAGGAACACCGCACACTTCTCTGTTGATCTGGTACTTTTGCTTGTTGTCAGCAACGGAGCCCACATTAAAACCTGCTCAAGAAATTTAGCACGAGATTTTAAGTGTGCATTCTTGACCTTGTGTTAATTGAAATACGGTGGAACCTCTCCACAACGGCCACCTTGGGGACAGAGGAAAGTGGCTGTGGTAAAGAAGTGGCCGTTACGGGAAGGGTAGGGGTGTAATATGACACCTGGGGTTTTTTTTCGGGGGTGCAGCAATTTTTGTCCAAAAATGCTTATTTTAGCATATATAAATCAAAATGTATCAATACAACAGAAACAGAGACCAATGACGCGCGGTACGGATCAAGTTTGGTGACTTTTTACAATAACAAATGAGGTTTTGTATGCATCCTTCGTCAGTTGTTGATTAATGGCCGTTGTCAAGAGGTCATTTTGGCCGGTTGGAACGAATTTTAGTGGCCGTTGCCATTGTGGAGAGGTCAGTGATCGTTGTGGAGAGGTTAAAAAAAGGGAGAAAGTATGGAACGTCCGCCGGGACAAAAAAAGTGGCCATTGTGGAGAAGTGACCGTTAGTGGAGGTTCGACTGTAATAATAATTCTCATCAGAAGGTTAGAAGGTCTGAAGTGGTAAGAAAACAAAGTATTCGACCTTATAACCCACCCATTAATTTTGGCGCGATTTTATTGGTTGCTTTACGTCACGTGGTGAAAACTCACAGGACAGTTATCACGCAATAACCCCCGCCAGCGTCGATATTTTTCCTCCGATTGCTTCCGTCGAAGAGAAACACAGTCAGCACAAGAGTTTCAAATTTTCCTTTCTCTTATTTTACATGGAAGGAAACCATACTCGTTTTGTTGAGTCTAGCGATAGTGATATTAAATAGCTCGTCTCAAATGCTGTTCTGGAAAGTACATCAAATTTTTGAGTTTTTGATCTAAGGGGCGTTACGAGAGTTAATTTTACATTATTGTCATTAATTTCACATGACAGCTTGTCAAGTTTTGGTCCAATCACAGTGGAAATAAAGTTAGTTAAACCAATGAAATGTACTTGCTTGCTTACGTCAATCACGCGCATTCGTCATCAGATCACCACTGGCTTTTTTACCATGTTTACGAGCGGTTTAATTGTGATGTGAACATTAATGGGAGTGGTTGAAAATGGCGGGTGATTTGTAACCCGTCTGCTTTACTTTTCAGACCTCGTGACGAATATTACTCTTATTTCAATTGAACACAGATACCACATTTGGAAAATCTCACAAACCAAATTAATCTGATAAACATATCTCGGCAAAAAAGAAAACAATTCTCTCTCAGCCTTTGCTTTAAAGCTCTGAACAAGCATAAATAACTATGATCAGAAACAAAAGACACCCTGTCTCGTCATTTTCAATCACTGATAAAAAAAAAAAAAAAAAAAGCGAGAAAAGCTTAACACGATGTTTTGAGGTAGAAATGTTTTTCTAAATTTAATCTCATTCGAAGTTTCAAGCAACCACAAAAAAGCAACGTGTTGTGTTTAATTTTATAACATTTCCGACAAATTTGGGTAATATTTCTAAGTTACTGATTACAAACACTTCTTTTAATGTAATTCTGCGAATTTGGTGTTATATCAAGACGGTATCACTAAGTTAATGGTTTTCTGTATTCTCATCACTGTCTTCTGGACAAAAACTTGACATAGCTCGGAGAAAATAGATGTAAATCATTCTCATACCTGCCACAACATAAGTGGTTTTGTTAAGCATGACGTCAGTACCATCCAGCCAGTTACCACTGCTCAGTCCTTCTCTGAATCTGTTCAGCGCAGGCGTACTACTTAGCATGGTGACCAGGATACGGGTCGCACGTACCACTGTGGTGTTGTGAAGATGAGCTTGGATAAAGAGAAGAAGCCAGTCGAATCCCAGTGTCTCCTGAAGAGCATCTGCAAAACTGGAACAAATTGGATTCTTCTTAGTTTTGTGAAATCGAAAAGAAAAAGATCCTAGATAGCGTGTAATTCTAAGTCAAGTTTTTCGGAATGTAGTCAGCGCTAAACAAGTTAACAATGTTTTAACTCGTCTTGCATATGTGCTCTCGATGCTTTTAAATTTTTTTTGGAATTTGAATTTTAAGATGAAGCCAAAACTGACGGTCAAAACAGTTAACCTCACTGAAAAGTTACAAAACTGAAATTGAAACTAATGCTAATTCTTAGCGAAGATCTGCATTGCTCTTCAATTGTTTTACCACAGATTAAACAGAGAACCAGCTCTACACTGACCAAGGACAAACTATAGGTTAAAGCAGGCCGGGTTCTTAGAAAACCGGTTAACACTAAGGCCAGGATTAAAAGTTAATCGAAGTATTAATTTTCTTGTATGACAATGTTTTTCACAGCTTATATTTTGTGTAGTTTGAGATTATTCAAACTCAAAACTGAAGGACAAACAATATTTATATAAACTGAAAACCTCACCGCAAAGTTACAAAACTAAAACCAATATCCTCGTTAAACTTGGTTAGCTAAACCGGGCTCTGAACAACCCGGCCCGGCAGTTGTCTTACCTATGATCCAGTTCACCTCCTTCAGCATAGATCAAACAAAGAATAAGTTCCAACATCACATTACGCAAGCAAATGCGTCTCGGAGACAAAGACTCTTCTGCCTCCCCTCCCTCAGGGTTGGTTTCAGTTGTCGACACAACGTCCAGTTTAAGCTCGTTTTCATTGCAAGGGTGTTCCGGTAAAGTTGACACCAGGAATTGGCCAAATCTAACCAAAGGGGGAAAATGCTGTTACATTAAACAAGCCTGATCCCAATGCTATTCTTGAAAAATGTCGGCCCTGGGTCTTGAAACAAGAGATGAACCACATTTAACCCAGTGAGGTCCATACAGAAAAGATTGAGAACTATAGTCTCCTTGCACAGTCTCGAGCGAACGTAGTTAATAAGAAATTTTACCCCACGACTTTAAAAAATTAAAAAGTGTCGAAGACGTTTTACCCTCAGCCGATAATTCACAAGACAAATGCACAACAGATGAGTGTACATTTCTATTAGAACATAGAAGCAAAATTTGGCAGAAAGTGACTTCGAAGCCCCGTCCACACGTATCCAGATATCTTTGAATCCGCAACTTTTTATTTCCGGATTCAAAAATTTTCCCGTCCACACGTAGCGAATTCGAAACTGGTTTATTGTTTGGTAAGAGACTGGACACGATTTTGCTACGTCATCGGATTCGAAAATACCCGGATTCACCGTCCACTCTGGAGAGCAGATTAAAAAATATCCGGATTCGCTGCTGAATTTGCCGGATGCGTGTGGACGGAAGCCGTATCCGGAAAGAAAAAGTTGCGGGTTCAAAAATATCCGGATACGTGTGGACAGGGCCTAATATTTCTCACAGTGTGTGAACAGTCAAATCAGCATTGCCACCATCACAAATGAACAATCCTGTGAAAACTGAATGTGTAGTAGTCAAGTACTGCCACACATAACTAAGACTATTTCAAAACTATAAATAAGCGACATGCAGTCAGCATACTGGCCATTCTGTTAATAATCATTTAGCATCAAATGTACCTGCCTGACCCTCTGGGGCTTACTACTGGTACGAGGCATGATAACTGACACGATATGTTGTTACATTGGTGTCATACCTGAGCAAGTTTTTCCTCTCACTCGTGTTACTTAACAGCACTGATAACACACTGGCAATAGTGTGCGCTGTTGAGTCTGTCACGCTGTCGTCGTGAAGAACAAACAACAGCTTGGCCACCAAGCTCAGTCGCTGCATCAGTTCAGCATTCTTCACCGATTCACTGTTGATAAGGAGAGTTACATAAAAGCAAAGTAAATTATCATTGACAATGATGACCAGTGGCGGATCCGGACCTTGAGCTAAGACCTTGAGTTTTGCTTGCCCTGCCGGCTTTTCTTCCTTCTGTGATTTCTTCTTTTTTTACCCAAAATAGTGGGGGGGGGGGGGGGGGAACCCGAGCCCCCCGGGCCCCTATCCAGGATCCGCCACTGATGACACTACTTGTCAAGCTACTTGTGCATCAATAAAACCAATGGTTTTCATTTTTTCTTTTTAAACCTGTTTTGTATTATCTTTAAAGTGACAATGTCAATTTATGTTAACAAAAATAAAAACTGGGCTGTCATTACCTTCCTGGCCCCAAAAGCTCCAAGAAGTGTGAGAACAATGATCGCTGTAAGTCTGCGGGGGCTTCACGCCACACCTGGAGAAAAAAAATGCCAAATTTTACAAGCGTTAGTTTAAAGCTTTCACATTGTAGTACACTAAATTATGGTAAAATGACGCGATAAGACAAGAAAGTTAAAGAACCTCACTCGTGGCATTTTGAGTTATTTTGGCCACGTACAAAACTACCTTAAATTAAAGGAAACCTGAAAATAGTAGTTTACTAAGACAGAAAAACACCAAAGAGATAACAATAAACCATAAAGGAAACAGGATGGTTAACGATGGAGAAGATTGTCGCGGATTACAAATGATTACAAACGAATAACTTGAGAAATTTGGGCTAAACTTTTCTAGACGCTCAAGCCCTGACGTTACTGCTTTAACTTCATGAGGCTGGCTTTTATCATTCACAGGCTCTCAATTTTGATGGCTAATCAATCTGATTCTCAAGGGGTAGAGACTAGATCTTCTGTAGGGACTGTACTTTAAACCATCTGGTTAATGTGCCATGTCTCATCTGCTTCCTCAATGATTCTCAGGAACTCTGGATATCCAATGGGTTTCGTTACTCGCATTTGACTTTCTGTCGTTGTTGGCTAAAATCCTTACGACCGCTTCCACTAAAAATTACAATATTTAGAGACGAAACCACATCAGCCTTAGCTGGTTTTCATGTGGCTCTTCTAACCTAATCGAATTGGAATTTGGAAATGTTGTTTTCCGTGGAGGGAGGAAAACCGAAGAACCAGGAGAAAAACCCTCGGAGCTAGGCGAGAACTGACAACAAACTCAACCAACGTATGGCACCGGGCCTAAATTGAACACGGGACACATTGGTGGAAGGTGAGCGATTTCCCCACTGCGCCATCCCTGCTCCCCTAAAAAAGAGAGATCTTTGAAGCTAGTGTGTAAATTATCTGCAGGCAAGTTATGATAAATGGCTAACTCTTACCTCTAAATCACACAACAAGTCTTTGAATGCCACTCTGTTAGGTATAACTGACGACTCCCTGTCACTGTCTACTGTTCCAACCAAGGCAAATGTTAAGTGAAGAATGTGCGTGTTCAGCAAGTGTTTCTTCCTCCGAAGTAGCAACGCTAAAATCTGTAATTAACACAGTCAAGGCTTAAAGTGAACTTAAGTCACAATATATGACTAAAACAATAACATTATAATAATTAGGTTTTAGAGTAGAGAAAAATGTTAAAAAGATTTTACAATTAACATGACATCATTACAAAGCTGTATGAAAAATAGATGGATTTTGAAACCTAATTATGCTGAATCTCGAGCAGTTTTCAATTGAGTGTCGTAAAATCGAAACCAAACCAATTACTTACCAGGTACACTACTCAACAAATCTCAAACCGTAGTAAAACCAAAACCAAAGTAATTGCCTGACTTCTTCCGACATTCAATTGAAAACTGCTCTGTAAAGCAAGTCACTACTTAAATAAGAGAGATTAAGTGAAAAGTGGTGTAAAACAAGCAAGGATTTTCAAGACAACTTTCCAAATGATGACTTTATCAACACCTAATTTCCTAATTTCCTAATATATTTAGTATTTTCCAAAGGAAGGGGAGAAATATTAAAATTGAATTTTGATGAACGTTGTTTTTATTTGTGTACCTGGTAACCTCTCGTTCTCTCCATGTCTCTTCTCGCCGACGGATTACTTCTAAGAACACAGCTTAACGCCTTGACAGATGCGTAAAGCCCTTCAACGTCAGTTGCCATAGCAACCAAGCCCAGCAGGGCCGACACACCACCGATACACTCTATCAGCTTAGAAACTGGGTTGGGACAAAAAGTCCGTACTCCAGAACAGCCAATGATGACTGCACCGATAGTCCGTGAGGTGCCTTGGAGATGGGCTGCAGTGTTGTGAATCAGTCGCACAGGTGTGGTGTTATCATGGGTTGACAGACCAAGCTGAAGAACAGATCAAGAGAAAATAAGTATAGCACATATCATTATTATATCTCTCAGTTATTATGCATGCGGTGATTGATCAATTTAGCGGGATGAATTCTATTATACGGTTCGCTCAAACTGGAAGTTGTTTTGTTCCCAATAGATCGCATAATTTATCATCTTTGTAGGTTCATGGCAAATCAACTTTAATACGTTACTTCAAATTTTGATAACATATATTAACTTATGACGTGCTAACGACTTAACAATGATTTCAAACTGAATGTTTTTGCCTTCGACGTACGTCAGTCACTTGAGTCCGTTCTGCGCGAGTTGAACCGTTCGACACACAGTACACACATACTAAGTATCTTTCTAACAGAGTACTAATCCAATAAGGCCATCTTCTAGCGAGACCGACTATTTGCATCTCACATGGTTTTGGCTGAAAACCTGAATGAACAATTGATTCAACGCAAGTGCAACCTTCTGAATAGCCTAACAGAACACACTGAAAGATAACCAGTTGATGCAGGTTGAATAACCGTACGTCGAGTAAACGTTCATATGTTCAACTGATTTTTGCACCAAGTAGAGACTGATCAAGTAATACCTCTTTAGCCACAGCTCGGGTGTCACTTTTCCTGAAGTGTTTTCTAATTTTTGCGAGAGTGAGCACTGACTTAGCATGTCCATGGATTCCAAACATGACCTTTTCTTCACTCACAAGCGGCTCAACACTCTCAGTGCCATACTGCAGGTCAAGCACAAAAAAAAATAATTAGCACTGTTGTGCTGATTGGGGACACTGTAAATAAGAAAACAAATAAAGCAAACTCTGATGGAACATAAACTATTAAGACCCCTACTGGTGGGAAGCTTACCAGTTGGCTAAAAAAAAACGTCCAACCACGCACTATTAACGTTATAATTCTCATCAAGCGGCTTTGCAAAATAAACATAGCGGCGCGCGGAATTTTTTTAAAATCCCAAAATAATTGAGAGGGAACGCCAGTGTTCGAAACAGCCAAAGAATTATCGACTTCAAATCGCTGAAACAATTTAACACAAGCACCAGCTTGTGATCTGGAACAAAACTGTTCTTTAGCCAAGATTTCTTTAATATTCTCAAACTCATTAATAATTCATCAAGTTAAAACAAAGAAAATCACAACCGTGAAGGAGGTTTCGATACCCGGTCTTAATAAGCGTAGATTTTGACTATTTTACTTCTCCGTTTACTCCTTAGTTTTTGTTTCGATTGAGAAGATATATCAAACACTCGAGAAAGTGTTTTATAGGTTATCCAAACACCTCGAATTTCGTCAAGAATACTCCGCTGCGCGTTTTTTTCTTAACTGTCGTCTTGGTGTTTGGATATCCTGACGAAACACTGTCTCTCGTGTTTGATATATTACGTAATGTCACATTGTAATGTACTGTGAAACAGAAAAGTGGAGTAAGGACATAGAAAAAGATAATCTACATCAAACGCCTGCAAGGCACGTAGGGAAATTGATGATCTCGTACAATCACAACTCCGAGATGTATGCAACTTACCACCCTGACTTGACCTTCAGGACAGGGAGCCTGGAAACTACCAACATAGTTAGGTCCCAGTCTAAACATTTCATCGGCTGTTGAGCCAGACAGTGGTTCTTCTATCAGATGAGTGGGGCCCAGTCTCCACAACAGGCGCGAACATCTGCGATAGCTCGGGTTAGGTGGAGTACCGACATAGGCTGAGATGTACGGCGCCACATTGACCACTGCCGCGTCTGGACTAACGGCAGCAGCCTGGATATATTTCAGCTGAAAATGTATTTTGAAAGTAAAATTTATTTATATATATATATAGATCTAGCACTAGGGTCCAAAGAAGGTTAATAATAATAAAAAAGCAAACTTACAAAACAGGAAGTAAAAGATCCTGGGGGTACTCCCAGAAAAATTCGGTGGGGGCGTGCGGCCAGCTTCCTAAAGCCCTTAACCTATTTATGACTAAAATCTACGATTTTCCCTACCCTTCCCCTACCCTACCCTTAGACATAGTTTATGAAGGGCTTTTGTTGATGGCCTTATCGATAAAGATGACAAAGAAGCTTCTTCTAAAAAACATATCCAATTCAAGACTAGACTGCAAAAACCATACCCTACTTATGACCAAACTGGCCAAAATCGATGCCCTATTTATGACCGAAATGGATGAAAAACCAAACTCTTTGGGGCCGCACGTCCTATATAGCCTACATAAGGGAGTACCCCCCCGGATAGAAGATAAACATTTACCCAATAAGGCAATCTTTAACGATGTCACTGTTCACCTTTTCTAGTATCTACACTTTGAAAGATATCATAAATAGAAAGAGTATGTCAAATTTGTTTGTTTCAATGGTTCATTGTAATCGTGGTCCCATATTTAAATCAATCTTGCAAGCATTCCAATACATCTGAACGCAATTTTGGCAGCTGCAGAGTGGCAGCTTATGCCATGAGCCCAGAAAAATATCTCTTAATTAGATATCTTTTGAACAGGAAGCATCTTGTTTAATATTCTCGTTTAAGTTTAAAATTCAACGAATTCCCTCACCTTACAGGTGTTGACATGCTTTCCATCCACAAACAAAGCACAGGTGCTATTTCTTATCAACGCTTTGTTTAACACGACCATCACGTGATGCCATCTTCCCTCCTCTAACAACTGGTCGCTTAGAAACCTGGCTTCTGTGTGCTCACGTTCACGTTGAACCTGCATCACTGGTAAGTCGGCACCATCCTCACACCCACCTTCATCTGTACAAACCTGGGGTCAACCACAAAACAAGGTTAATGCATTTAAAAGTGCTAGAAACTGAACAACATGCCCACTAGCCTTTAAGCTACTGGAAATTCATATAAAGAATATCCTTGACCCTTGTGGGATTTGTGTGTTTCCAAGATGACCTCATGATCAAATCACTACCAACTTAACCACAGATGTTCTAAGATGACGGGAACAAGTTGTGGTAATTTGCAGATTCTAGAAACTGGTAAAATAATGGGACGGGGTCGGGACGCACATCATCTTGCCTAGGAGTATAAATCAAGGATTCTGGAGGCAGCATGGCCCAGAGGTTAGGGCGGAGGTCGCGGGTTCAAGTCCCGCTCTGACCACTAAGCTGGAGTTGTTTCTCGGTAGACCCTAGTTCAACTCCTCGGTCATGCTTGCAAATAGCCAGCTGGTCTGCCTCCCGCCAGTTGGGATTCTTAAGCCTATTATGTTTAGTTGATATATTTGTTTCTTTCAGTTTAAGTGGTATGCCTGTGAACTAGCTAGGGGTGGCTAAGCGCATTGACCACTATAAACAACCACATTTGAACATTTTTTTTTTTTTTTTTCACTAAGAGTGTTCATGACAAAATGCTACTATTTTCAGCCGTTAAATAATAATAAGTATCTTTTTGGGTGCACTCAAAAACTCAGTAATACAAGAAACGCTCTTATTTCCGTTTTTCCCCTTATTTCCGCTGGTCTCTCAAGTCCGGGTTACTAGCGTGGGCTCCTTTCCTGAATGCGGCTGGTAGTCAAGCCTATTCCGTTTTAAGTGGTACCTTTTAGGGGTTAAATAAAGCTCGAAACTAAATACGAAAACAATTAATAAAGCTCCAGCCATGCCCAGATTGGTCTCCTTTAGGGGTTTAATTAACAAATTGACGTCAGTTTTTTATGCGTCTGTCCTCTTCTTGATGATAAATTGCGTCATAACATTATCAAAGCTGCTGTGGAACCACGAGCCGCAGGCGAGTTGTTCCGCAGTAAACTTTGACAATGTTATGACGAAATTTATCATCAATAAGAGGACAGACGCATAAAAAAAAAACAGACGTCAATTTGTTTTTTACAATAACAAGACCCCCAAATGGTCAAATGCCGGGAATAAATGAGGGGAAAAGACGCCGTAAACTTGCCGTAAACAAAGGTAAGTAAAAAGTATTCAAAATGACGCGAACGTTGTCAACAGCTATTCTCGCTTTTTGATTGGCTACTTAAAAAAGTCCATAAAATCTCATTGGTTAAAAAGTTGACACTTTGACGGCTGAAAGTTGAACTTGAAAGCTTGCATAAATTAAGATTTTATCCGTCTGTAATCATTGCCTAAATGGACACTATAATACTAAAACGTACTAACGTGACTTACACATGTAAGAAAAAAATTATTACTTACCAGAAAGATGGATAATCCATCATAGTCAATATTACATGCATTCAAGTAAAACACTTTGTAGTGTGACTAAAGTTGTATTAAACAAAATATCACATACCACAAGCATTCTATCCCTGGCCGAGATACTAATGCTTAAACATGGCACATTGGGATTTTTTTCACTTCCGCTACGAAACTGTCGCATGATCGTCAAGAGCCTGACGGGATGCTGGTCCTCAGTGGTGTCACTGTACTGGTCGATGCAAATCCAGCAAACAAATGTCAATCCTGCCTGAGGGGGGAACATTCGTTCCCCCACCCCTACTCCAGGCACCCCACCCATTACCACTGATGGAGCCATCACTGAGCTAACAGTTGCAATACCTGTAAAGGCAATAAGCATTTGTTTGTTTACGAGACTACGTCAGTGTGCAAGTCCTGACTGATAGCCTACTATAGCAGATTTTCCATCAGGCTACCAAATTCTGTTTGTCACTTGCGGGGCAAGGTTTCTAAGGAAAGTGTTTGAGAAAATTCAAAATGGAGATAAACTTTTGAAGGGGGGTGGGGAGGGGGGGTGCTAGTATGCAGGACTTTCAGGTAGTGCATCATAGTTAGAGCTTGCCCGAAGAGCATTTGAATCTGATATTTGTTTTCTTTGTGCCCCGTACATGATAATGAAGTGTGTGGTTTAGTGGTAAAAGTGCAAATTGAGGGCAAAGCTTACCAGCTGAGATCTGTGGGGCAATGGCTGGGAGAAACAGACAACCAAACCCATCCACACTCATGTCAAACTCCACAAAAGATGGACAGTCTGTTGCCCCATGGGCCCGTGCATCCCTTGGAGTTGTCATGGAAACCACACACTTAACACGAGTGAGTGACACAGCTCCTCCTCCATGTGGCTGGCAGGACATTTCCTCTACATCGTCCTTTTCAACATCTTCAGCATCCTCAGCTTCGCCATTTAATGAACTTATTTGCCGATTGACGTAGCTACCAACTTGAGGGTCCGGACGAGATTCTGCAATCTGTGACAATTTCATACTGACTTCATCAAAGCTCATTTCTGCAGCTTTGTGTGGGCTGGCAGCAGTATCATTAACAGCTTCTGCACTCACCAAGTTTACATCATCATTATCAGATGCGGCATCATCATTTGTTTCAGAATGTTTTCTTTCAGGGGATTCGTCTGTTGAGCTGTCACTGATGGCTTCCTTGGCTTCCCCTTTTAAATCTAAAATAACTGTGTCTTCCCCCTGGTCTATGTAAGAAACCTCCTGAGCAGTGTTACCAATTGTGTCAATATCCACTCCGTCAACTTCAGCTGTCATTACATCTTTTAGCTCGATCCCATCACTAGTTTCCACAGTAACCTGATAATCTTGACAATAACTGAGATTACTGTCCAAATCGAGGGCTCCTTCGAAGGAACGTCTTTTGGAATTGGCTTTAGACCTTCTTGGAGGTGGCTGGGGAGGTGTGTCATCACTCTCGGTGTTTACGTCTTCATTTTCACCAGAACCACTGTGACCAGGATCTAGATTTGCATTTTGAACAATCAAGTATTCATCCTCGTCAGAATTTGATTCCACATCAGAACCTGATTCTGAGCTTGGCTGTATCATGCTAAGCATCACATCTCTAAATGTCAGTGTGTTTGAATGAGAATCTGTGTCTGAGAGTTTTCTGTTGACGATATCTGACACTTTCCTGGGTGTTACTTCTGAAATCTTCCTCAGCGACTCATTCAGGTTTTGGCTATCTTCTCTCTTCTCTTGTGGATTTTCTTCTAGCATTGTCACGTCGTTAGTTTTTCTAGTGTTTTGAGCTGTTTCATTTGGAGCTTCAAGAGATTGACAGTAAAGTGGAAACCCAAGTCTGAGAAAATCCCTGGAATAAAAAGTTTGCATTTGGTGAATCATACAAGGGAGCAAAAAGTAAAAGAAATAATTGCTATCCAAGTTTTCAAACTGATATCTCATGAAGGTTCTCTATTTATTCATTTGAGACTTTCAATAGCTAAGTACAATTAATCTTTAAAAGTTGTCATCACTTGTGATCACAGTTGAGCAAAATCGTATTAATTCATCAATTTTCAACGTTACTGGTAGCATAAGGGAGGTTCCGCTAAAGTGGGTTTTTAAACAGCGTTACAAACACTAGAGAAAGAAACTTTCATAATTGGCATCAGCCTAGGGAACTTTACCTGACATTTTGTATTTCCTACAAAGAAACAGCTCTAATATTACTGTACCTCAGCACAGTGGGTGTTAATGACTGTGACGCGAGTCTCTCAAACATTCTCTGTAAAGGTGCATGTAGTGGATGCTCTTCAGTGATCAGTGCTGCCTCACATCTGTCCAGGATCTGTTGAGGAAGTCCAGCCTCACACATGACCTGCTGATTGTGTTCACATTTCAACAGGTTCTGGAGGTGACAGATCCAGTACAGCTGTAACTCCAAGCATCCCTGTCAAATAAAACAACATACTCCATTGGTATAACAACATTTTAAGGGGAGCTGGGACGACATTGTGGTGATAGTGCTCGCCTCCCACCAGTGTGGCCCAAGTTCGATTTTGGCCCAGTGACAAATGTGCGTTGAGCATGTTGCTGGTTCCTGAAGGACCGCCAAGTCTAGCACCATACTCATAAGAACCCATGAATTGCTTTTTCTCAAGGTGATCATGGCTAGTGGTATTGAGGACGTCCAACAACAAAGACAAAGTTGTGCGACATGGCAGCCATACCCCAGCTAATAGGTTGACTGAGACATGCAGCCTTGGTTTACAGCGCACATCTTTGATATTAGACATCCATGTTTTGGTCAAGTAGCACCTGTCAAAACAAGGTATCTGCTGACCAGTATCACGTGACCATATACGTGGGCTCAAGTATAGAGCTCGTTGAGGTCATAAGTTGTTTTGAAGTTGACTGCTGTCCATGCACTGGTTTTCAATTGAATCCCAGGCTCAAGCCAGGTTCACTTATTGTAATCAGGAGCCCCACTTTTAGGCTTGGCTAAATCTATATATTACCCCTATAATGATTAATATTTGTCGTTCTAAATACTTGTATACCTCTGATAAAACAGTGCCATTCATCTCTGACACAGCTGGTAGCAGATCAACACCTGCCTTCACTGCCCCAGGATGGTAAATGTACGGTATACCCTGACCATTTCTCCGTGTTTGTGTTCCATTTGAGTCCACTGGTATTATGCTTCCGCTCTTTAAACAAAATGAGTCTGTGGCCATGTCAAACAGGTTCTTGAACATCTCATTAGCAGCATAAAGCACTGAGGATGGATCAAGATCTAGAGATCCCTCAAATGTCATTGAAGATCTGGTTGAGTCAACACTTGCCCGAGCAGACAGTGGTATGTGTTGCAAGGACTGTGAGAACTGTCTTTCACACAGTCTCCATTTCTTCTGCTCTTCACCTGAACTACATGATGGAATATTGACAGCATTCAAGGAGAAGCAGCCTAGTAAACGGATAGTGTCTGACAGTCCTCTGAATCGAATCTATGTGATAACAAAATAAACAATAAACTTGAATTTGACAACTTGTGATTTGCTCAATGAGTGATTACTTAACTGATTAATTGACTGACTGACTGACTGACTGACCAACTGATGGATGGATGGACGGACGGACGGACGGACGGATGGATGGACGGATGGACAGACTGACTGATTGACTGACTGACTGACTGACTGACTGATTGATTGATTGATTGATTGATTGATTGATTGATTGATTGATTGACTGACTGACTCACTGACTCACTGACTGACTAACCCCCGCTTAGCTCAAGGTCTGGATACACCACTGCATTAATTCATTGATTCATTGAATGATTCACTCATTGATTGATTCATTGATTGATGGATGCAAGCTGTCCACAGTCATGTTACTTTCTTGACTATTTACCCGTGATTGTCAAAGAAATTAACAATTAGAAGTAATCACATCTATCCTGTATCCTCTGTAATGCTGAGCTGGATTAACTATTTAATAAACTTCCGTTGTCTTTTCTTGCACATGTGCTTCTGATTTACAATGATTTACTATAAATGACAATGTTTATTAAATTGAGTGGAATTACATGTATTACCAAATGGAGATAACATTACCAATAAACTAAAAAAAAAAAATAAAAATAGACAAGAACTGGTAATACCTCATCCATGAAATTCTTATTAGCAGGATCATCTTGAATAGCAGCTGTCAGAACATGGAATACTGTTCGCAGAAGAATGAGAATTTCTCTTCTCATAACTAAGAGGAAACAGAAAACACACATTCAGTGAGGCTAGCGCAGGGCAAAGAACTGTCCTCAATAAAATAGCAATATAATTGTTGAATATAATTTAATATACATGTGTACTGTAATATTGTAGGAGATGATTGAGAAAAATCAATGAAAGTATGTATGTGTGTCTAGAATCTATCAATTTCCCCAATTGAAAAAAAAAGGATACATAATTATGCAATATTTAGTATATGCAGTTTGTGTGGTACATGTACTTGTAATAAGTGGTATCAATTCATCGTATCTCCAATTTGGAAAACTAAAAAATATTGATAAATTTATGTTAAATTATGGAATCAACACCAACATATACAAGAATTCCCTACAAAATAATTCTTAATGATACGAAGTACACGTATGCACACTGTAGGTCCTTACCATCAATCCATGTCGGAGACGTTGGATTGGCTAGACTCCCCTCCATGTTTATCAAAACTGACATGACGTACACAAAACCTCCAACCTCACGAAACACAGCTCGTGTTCTAGGGTCAAGATCAAACACCTTCAGCAGGGCATCTAGTACGTCAGTCTTCAGCTTTACCTCTGACTGAGGAGTTGAATGCATCAAGCTAAGGAGAGTACCTATGATCAAAACAAAAAATATAATTTATGCTGTTACTATAAAATAATGTGGCTAAATGTAATTTAGGCAAAGTTAATCTCGAGCCAATGTGGTCAGCAGTCACCACCATTTGTGTAAGTGACCTGCTGGGTGACCTCAATAGCTTGCTGTTTGCCTCGTATTCCACATATGTCTCATGTCGCATTGCAGCTGATTTTTGCATATCATTTGCATGTACAGCTGATCTTTGCGGATCTCTGGCTGCGGATATTTCAGCAATAGCTTATTTGTCTTTGAATCTTTGTGGATTCTTGCTCCCAGCCCTCCTGCACTCATGATTCATGGGTTCAAGTAAGCATAGAGTTACAGTGTAGATATTTTTCCACTGAACACCTTTCAGTGACAGTTGCACAGGTGGTTCCTGCTCACAGGGTTGCCATGGATACCACCCTGCTGTGCCTGAAGTGTTCAGGCTCCTTGCTGACCTATAAGGCACCAGTTCCCAAGCTCATCTATTTAGACTGGTGATGAGTTTAATAGCATGTATTAACAATTTTGTGGGATATTTTGTATCATTATCAAAGGCATGTTTAAGTGTTGTTAAAGTATCATTTAGGATCCTGGCTTAGCTACAACTTATAGCAAGACAACTAGGTCATGGTTTCAAAGTGAGTCTTGCATATGAAATGAAAAATAGCTCATGCCTGAATGTTCTCTTACCTAGATCATCGTTTCCGCCACTGAGAATCAGTTCCCTGATGATCTTCAAAGCCTCTGTGCGTGAGCTGGAGTATGGTACAATGTTATGCACACAGCGAGCACCTCCACATTCACGGAACTCAGTGGCATTTGTGGAATTGTTTTCCAGTAGCAATCTGAGACACCCCATCAACAGAAATGGGTAATCAGGAACGTGGGTTTCAGCATCGTCAAACTCATTCATGTCCGCCTGGCAAGAAGCAGTTTTCAGTGTTTCTGGTTGAGAAAGAGTTGAAAATTAATTTCTGAGTACCTACTTAGAGGGCTATACTTGAAGAATGCAGAGGTTTTATTAAAATTTTCAGCTGGAAGGCAACTGGTTTTCAAAGGTGAGCAAAACATTTTGAACTGAGTTTCTTTCAATAATAAGAAAAAATTCCTAGACCTCAATGGTCAAACCAGGCCAACAAAATCGTCCTCATGGACAGTCAATTTGCTCGGTACCCAACCCCTACTGAAACCCTGAAACCCTACCAAATCTAAGAAAATTTTGATATATCTCAACATAAACTGTATACATTGTGAACTCTCATACCATCATATTTTTCCTTCAAAACATCAGCGTACTGCTTCAGACAGTTTGTGAGAACTTCCAGTACTCCAACCTCTCTGAACACGTTTTTATACTTGGGATCATAACTCAAAATGCGAATGAAAAAGCACAATGCAGCTTGGTGAAAATCACACACCCTAACAAGAAAAAAAGAAAATATTTCATTTGGAAGAGTGTGTATGAAGGGCTGGTCACACTTGCCTTACTAGAAAATAACAATGCAACATTACAATTTAAAGAAAAAGACAAAACTTTTAAGTTTGAACGACATGTTTCGACAGAACGTACTGTCATCTTCAGTTGATTGATGTACAAAGCATTGGAAGAAAAATTTATAATACATACTAGAAAAATGCTAATTGTGATGAATAGTGAAGATGACAGTACATGCAGGCTCTGTCAAAACATGTCTTTCAATTCTTTAAATTCTTGGCTTGCCTGCTATTATCAAGACCCTTTGGAAACAACTGTTACATTACAATTACATTACATGATCAGCTGACAAAGAGCTTAGCTTGAAACATATGGTAGGCTCATTGACAAGCCCAACAAGCTTTTCTGGCCTTAACAGCTTCAAAGTTGACCAAGTGTTTTCTAGTGAACTTTAAGCCGAATTCAATGCCTCGATCACCCAGTAAAATTAGCCAGCAGCCCACCCTTAGTAGCATTCATGATAACAACCATTTTTTATGTTGACTGGGCCATGTGGTGGGGTTCTACATTAAGTCTATTTATTTGTAATTTACTTCTTCTTTACTTCTTCTTGAAGTTTTGTTTTAAATATAATATTATTATCTTTTTTTGCTCTCACTGATGGATGGCCTAAATTAACTTACTTCAGGTTGTTCTTGAAAAGAATGCTGACAGATATCAGCTCAGGACAGGGAACCCAGTTCAGATTACAGATCACCAATTCCAGCAGTTTGAAAATTCTCTCCTGCACCTCAGTGTCTTTTTCTGGCACTGTTCCAACAAACAGAGACAATGTGTGTTGTGGTTCCAAAATGAAGTAGTTTGCATTGTCCGAGCAGTAGATGTTGTTGATGCAATCCAGAATATTTAAACAAAGGAGTTTGTCTGTTGTCTGCAAAATACAAAAACATCAATAAGCAGGAGAGAAGCCAGTGCCCAAAGAAAGTCATGCCCAATAACCCAGGCTAGTGGACTTTGCAGACAGGTTAATGGTTTCTGTCCTACACTTTCCTGACAGGCAAGTGAAGATTTTTGGGGAAAAATGTTTGAGGAAATTCTAAGTACAGAATGAAGTACCAGGGCTGTAATAAGTTTTGATTCACCTGTAACCTTGATCTTCACAACTGTACAAACTTGCTACTTTTAATTATGGGTGAATTGTACATGTATCAGCTACAAGCAAGTTCACCCCTAACATCAAAAGCCAATCAAGCATGCTTAGCCATGACAGATGCCTCCCTTATTGACAGCCGTGAGTACTGTATCAATGAAATTATTGTATTAAATATTCAATTTTGATTTTTCGTCTTCTTTTTTTGGGGGGGGGAGGGGGGAAATGCATTGGAAGCTAGTGAGAATGAGTCACTATGTTTCGGGCTAGTATATCAAAGTTACAACTTGCCCTAAGGGCAAGCTCAAATACTGGTTTTCTTGGCACCCTGGAAGCATTTTATAGTTATCACTGTTTACAGTGGAAATTTTTTCATCACTCTTTTACCTTGCAAAACACACTTTGTAGAACTTGAAATGCTTCAATGTTTCTGACACTACTTCCTGCAAATGAATTGCGAAGATGTGAAATACCGCTTGGAAAAAACCTTTTCCTAAAGTTTAAGAATGGGGCTCAACATTCATTCAACAACCAAATACAGTTCAACCCCTATTAAACGGCCACCCTTGGGGAAATGGATAGTGGTCGCTTAAAGGGGGCTGGCCGCTCAATAGAGGTAAAAACATCATAGAATTTAAGCCCTCACTGGGACTTTGCTTACTAGCCGCCTAATGTGGGTGGCTGTTTAACCCCTCTACTGCCTGTATGATGTACTGAGTACGTCATGCTTCTTACCCTTCACATGCCTTCTTGACCTACTGAGTACATCAAGACTTTGAAGGCTACAGTCAAATCATTGGCACATGAAATGTAAAACCCTTCGGCCTATGGGATCTTTGCTACTTGGGAGATTGGTAACTATTAGTTACCAGTCTGCCAGAAGAATGTTCTTGGTTTCGTGTCTTCATCTAACAAAGACAATATTGCTCAGTATTCTGCAGAAAGCAGTGACAATGAAACTTCTGATGAAGGGGATGGTAGGAATTGTGTGAACTGTGTAAGGCAAAGACCGGCAAGGCAACAACAAGCTTCCCTTGTTTGGTTAATTGCATGTGGAACAACACCATGTGATGTTCCATTCACAGGAAATTCTGGTATACAAGTACAGATGGTAGGGTTTGAACCACATGATTACCTTGCCCTATTTATCAACGCTGACTTGCTCCATTGTTTTGTAGCAGAAACTAATCGCTATGCAGACAAATTTATATTTGTACCCCCACAATTTTACTAATTTATGTTAATTTTTATATTCAGATGACATCATCAGGTATTAAATGTCAAAAATCAATAACTGCTTAAGCTCAAAATATAAGTTTTTTTATATCAGTTTCAGAAAATGTATACTTTTCTTGGGTTACGTTCTATTGTTAAAGAGTTAACTACATTTGATTCGAGGCAACTTTAAATACCTCAAAAAGAGGAAAATAGGCTTGGCACAGGGAGTAACATAGGGGCTGGCAGTGAAGGGGTTAATAGGTGGCTGCTTAGTTGGGGTTCGACTGTAATTCTACATACTGGCAGGCATTTTATAGCAAACCAAATGCCGCACCTTAACATAAAGCCAAGTTTACATGTAGCAAGGCACTTTGCAATTTTGTGTAGTAAACATACCTCCACCAACTGGTTCAGGAATTTCAAATGCAGGGTCCTGAAAGGGAGTGCCACCGATACTGACAAGAGGTCTCAAAGTCACATGACCGATCATGACAAGTGACGATACAAGAAGAACAACATTCCTACAAGCTTCCCGTGCTTCATTCCCAGTCATCTCGCCGAGCATTAAGAGTAATTCTGTCAAAAACAGGTAACCATGACAACTTCGAAAGTCAGCCAATAAATAATGTGAGATGGCGGATGAGTCTTTCAGACAGCAAACTAATGTGACAATCATCTCTACAAGTTCCAGAGGATTGACTTGTTGAATTCTCCTCATGTTCATCAGACACTGAGCAAAGCATGATTTACCTGAAGAAAAAATGATGTACCGGTACATTTCAATGAAACAAATAAAGCTTTTATTGACTTCAAAGATTTAGTGCATATGGAGGACAGCAGCCCACCAACAATTCTAAGGAACACTGTATCCCCTGACTTTTTCCATAACCAGGGAACGCTGTCTATGTCTCCTTTGGAAACAATGTTTGATCGTGTTTAATCACCAAACATTTCCCATTTGGACAGGGCTTAAAACTTAAGTTTAAAAATGCAAAAACTGATGAATATATTTTGTTTATAATAAATTATTATGTTTTGAACAAGCAATCAAGTCTATTTTACAGTAAATGCATTTTCACAATAATTATTTCTTTCCAGCCTACTGTGTTTTGCAAAGCTTATTTTGTACTGTGTGACAAACTACATGTTATTTATAGGCATGACCTACTTAAATACTGAGTAATTCAATTTTAATCT
Source organism: Orbicella faveolata (assembly GCF_042242905.1). Taxonomy (NCBI): domain Eukaryota; kingdom Metazoa; phylum Cnidaria; class Anthozoa; order Scleractinia; family Merulinidae; genus Orbicella; species Orbicella faveolata. Next base: position 5,244,460 of record NW_028301563.1, on the reverse strand, counting down.
GTTTGATCGAAATTACAGTAATTCCTCCAATTATTTGTTTTGAAAGCGATTGACATGAAATTCTGTCCAAAAAGAAATATTTAATTTGAATAATAATGCGATAATTTTCTAATTATTCTCTCCTATGAAACAGCTTTTTACATAATTATTCAGACTTAACTAACACAAAAATAAATCACTTCAGAAGGAATCAGTGATTTTGCACTGAATTCATAAAATATTCCCAAATTTGAATATGAACAACTCGCCAATGTTTGAAATACAAACCAACTTGGACATCAAAACATGCTTAATTATTAAAAATTGAGCTTATCGGGAAAATAGTCACAACAATACAGATTTTACAACGATGTATTGAAAAGCGGTGTCTTGGCAGACAATAAAAGCAATTAGGCATGATCCAAACTTACTGTGAATGTAGTGTACCACATCCCTGTCTAAACCATGGCGAGTTAAAGTCATCAATATTTCGGACACGCAACTTCTCCACTGTACATTGTGTTCAGGAATCGAACATGATATTGCCGTGAACAGCAAGGCGAGATCATCTGTGTGTACAAGCTCGCGTGACGTAGCGAAATAATTGCACAGTTTCACAAGCACTTGAGTGTACAGTTTTTGTATCGTTAGAGCATCGTCCTGAACGTCTTCCGTACTCTTTTCATTGGTTTTCTCGAGAGGAGGTAAATCGTAGAATAAATAAAGACATTTGACCATATTTGAGGGTAAACTCGCAGCGACCATGCATTCCACAACAGGAGTATCTGCCGAAGCGAGAATATTCAATGTGTTCAGTAGATTCCAGCCGGAAACAGTGTCCTCTGCAGAATCACGCATTAGAAAGTCAATAATCATTTTACTAGCAGTTTCTTTGGGCTGGTTTGCCGCTCTACGGCGAATTTCGTTCACCATAAGTCGAGAAACATGTGCCGCAAATTGGCAAACATCGCCAAATTTCTCAGTCATACTGCTCGGTTTCGCTTGTCCAAACACCTTGCAGAACAATGGTAGCATCATATACAGCTTCGATTCCTGTTCTCGCACAGTTAGTGGTACAGGTGAATGAAGGAATTCCATAAAAAGCTTTCGTAAATGCCTCAGTGAAAGAGCTTCATCCTCGGTCGATTGATGAATGTTCGACACAGGTCGGCCCGGTCTACCAACAAGCTTTCGAACAAACTGCATTTTTGCGACCCGCTGAGGACGACCGTCAATATCTAGAGGTTTCTTGTACGTCTAACATTCCACAGGGATAAAAACTGAATAAAATACCGTGGCCATAAGCATAGACTTGCGTGAGAAACCTCATAAACAATCTGTACCACTGTCCATTTTCTCGTTCACCTTCCTGAAACTGTGGTTCATATCTCATGGGGCTACCCGCTGATCACAAAGCGCCGAGCGACTTTTCGTTACGAGTCATACGAAGTGCGTTTCGTCAAATTTAGAATTTTCCAATGCAATGAATTTTGCCGACAAAATACCTTCCCCTCACCGTTTACTTATAGTCGGTGCAGGACTCACGGGGTCGGTAACAGCTTCGTTACTTCGCCGAAAGTTTCCAAAGGACGTCTTAAACATTACCGTTTGGGAGAAGTCTCGAGGTGCTGGGGGACGAATGACTACCAACAGGAACCCCAGTGATCCACGATGCACTGCCGATCTTGGAGCCCAATACGTTTCAGCCACGTCGGCTTATGCAAAATCACACGAAAGGCAAGTAGCCTATATTAATTTAATGCTGTCACCTGCGTTAACCTCTCTGTGCAGAGGGAACACCTCCACTTCCTCTCAACCACAACATCCACTATAGCACTGTCGACGCCGCTTTAAGCCTGTGAAACAGCCGAACATGTTAGATCATGTGTTCTAATGGCATCCACGGTCGAGTGTCGATCAATACACGGGCGGATCCATTATTTTTCAAAGGAGGGGGTGCACCACTAAGGAATGGCGTAACTGAGTGGTGGGCTAGAAGTAAACAAATTTTAAAAACAAATATGAAGAAGAAAGTTTCATCTCAGAGGGGGGGGGGGGGGGGTGCACACCTCCTGCACCCTTCCCCTAGATCTGCCCTTGTGACACCCTCGATCAACACTCAATCTTTACTTAAATGAAGCTCAATCAACACCTCCGTTGACACTTGATCAAAACTTAATCAACATCTCAGTCATCAGTCAGTCGATAGTTCACCAATTTTTGCAGACAACCCTTGACACCCCATCGAGAGTCGATTGATGGATACATATTAGTCGGATGACACTCTGCCAACTATCAACCAACTGTCGATAGAGTGTCGATAGAGATGTCGCTCAAGTGTCAATCTAGTGTCGGCTGAGTATTGATCAGGTTGTCGATCTAGATGTTGATGGAGTGTCAACTGAGGGTTGATTGAGGGTATTGATTGACAATCGACAGCAGATGTCTTCAGTACACATGATCCAGACTGTCAACGCCACCATGAGCTTGTGAAACAGCTGAACTAGCGAAGAGTTTTTTAGGGCGGCTGCATTCAAAGGCTAGCCAAGAAATTGAAGATATCTTAACAATGAGGTAATATTGTTCCCTGGGAGTTTTTCTCTAAGTGTCACCCATGGGGGGCACTACATGTATCTTGGAAACAACAATGTGGTGGTATGTGGAAACCCCTAAACTTTATGTTAAGTTAATATTAATTGATGACTTTTTTCTACATGTTTACAAGTCAAAGTTAACTTTAGTGATTGTTCTCTAGCTTCTATCAGGAGCTGGTATCTGCTAATGTGTTGGTACCATTTAATGGAATCATTGAGGGAGAGAAAAAACAAAATGGAGTTAAACACTTTGTGGCACCAACAGGAATGAGTAGTATAGTCAAACATTTTCTGCATTCTTCAGGTGTGTGACTCCCTCAGTTACCATAATGATTCGATTTAGCAGCCTCCTTCCAATAAGCGCCCCCTTTTGAATGTGTTTTTATTATAAGTGCCCTTATTCCAATAAGCGCCCCCATTACAACAAACGCCCCTGTTCTAATATTATAATATTACAGCGCCATCAGAGTACATATCAACAACAGTTCATCTTCCTTAATTACGTCTTAATTGCTCACACACGGTATGCCGCGTTACATAAACATTGGTCTTCGTCTGAGTTTCTACACCACTATGTCCATGTGAGTGCATAATTCCTTCAAACGAATGATCTCTATCGGCGTCGAAATAGATTAAAATTCCGTCAGGTTAACTGAACGTTCACTGTATGTTTGTTACTGTTACAGTTTCTGTTATTGTTCGCTTTTTTTAAATAAATACCGTTTTAAAGTTCTTTTTTGAACGTTCTGTTGTTTTTCAAAAATGAAATAAGCGCCCACGCGGGCGCACCGAAACACCCACAGTTGGAGATTGAGCCTAGAATAAGTGCCCTGTATGGAATAAGCACTCTCCCTCGAGGTACCAAAAGTAAATAAGTGCCCCGGGTGCTAAATCGAATCATAACGGTATGTCTATATTGTTCATCATGATATCTCTCTGTTAGTACGCGCGCTGTGATCGGTCAATTTAGCGGGCCATAATCTGCTGTACGGCCCGCTAAAATTTAAAGCTCTTTTTGTTGGCTAAATGTTTCGTGATTTATCGCCAAGTGTTCTTAACGTTTTTAGCAATTAAAAGTTTAAAACTTTCTTTTACTTCTGAAATTGCGTATTAAAACCTGCTAACGACGTAAGAGACACTTAACAACGGTTTCAAATTGAGTCATGTTGCTTTCGAAGTGCGTCAGAAATTTGAAGCCGTTCTGCGTGAATAGAAATCGTTCCTGAGCCCATCACATACACAGTAGAGATATAATAAATATCTTACTAACCTCGTCTTCTCGGTCCGTAGTGTAAGTTACGGATTCTCATTTTTCCCCACTCGGTCCGTAACTTGCATTACGGCCCTCGAACTCGGTTAGGAAGAGGTACGTAAAAACACGTATTAAACTGCATTCTTATTATTTGTAGACTATAGACTACATGTATAAGGCTGAGATTTTTTCTCTGACAGCCTGAATCTTCTTCCTTTACTCCTTTTACTACGTACTGCAAAAGTAGTTGTGAAATTTTTTTGCCTATGTGATTCAAAATTGTTTTATTTTTAAAACACAAATAAGGGATACTTATAGGGGTTTTCGAGATATTTAGAAACTTTCTTTGTGATATTTAGACAAATTTCCAGAAGTATTTGTCCTGTAAAAGGAGTACTGTTTTGCGTTCCTTTCAGAATCTAACGTCTTCTACGAGAAGCACTGCAGTGCAATCAACACACTTGAAAAACCAGAGAACAACTCTCGTATCGCCAAAACATGGCAGGTCACAGACCTTAAAGAAAACTCTTCGGAATTTGATTCAGTTATTGTCACCATACCAACACCACAACTTTTAAACTTGAAGGGCTCCATTCAGGATTTCCTACAAAGCGAAAGATCTTCCTTGGAAACTGTGCAATATTCTTCGCGATACGCTGTAGCGTTGTATTTTGATCAGGGAGTGAAAATAGATGTCCCGTGGACTTGTAAGTACGTGGTGGACAGTCCATGTGTAAGGTTCATATCCGTGGACTCGAGAAAGAGATTTGGTAAAGGTAAGCGGACAGTTGGAGCTAAACCAGACCCCAAGGTTGATCTAGTTTTAATAAGCTCTAACGCTGACAATTCTCGCGCGCACGGCCATCCGGTTTCACGGCCTTAGCTTATTATTCAAGAAGCTGTTTCAGTCATTAGGGAGCTCAAGCAATGACGACGGCAACGCCAAGGACGACGGCTGGAAAAAATGGACTTATATTTTACCGCTGAATTTCGCAGTTGTCTAAACTGTTCTGTGAGCTGAGCAGTCGGAAACCTTATCTACACTGAAGATGTAGCGCCAGCGATCAATTCTAGGAGAAAATGCGAAAAATTAGCCGTCGTGGCTCACGTGTTTCAAGATACGCACAACTTGATCATTTCACGTTCTTGCTTTGCAGAGGACGACAAAGAAATGTACAAAGATTTGTAACGCAGGTGTACAGCCATTGTTTTTCTCGTTAAAGCCTTTTGTTTGGTGACTTTCTCGTTGCCCTCGTCGTCGTTGTGGTTTGCTGAAGCTCAAAAGCTCCCAAACCGGCGAGTGGGGGAACGGTTATCGCCAGGCTTTATGAGTCTCTGATTTGGCGGGGGGGGGGGGGGGGGGGCATTTTCGGCAGCTGGGTGCTTATGGTCAGAATTTTGCGTTCAACATAACGTTTGTCTGTTTTCCTGCTCTCCTCTCCAGATCCCGAAGATATTGGACCGTCTCTCCTAGTGCACACAAGCGTGCCATTTGGCATTCAACATTTAGAGATGGAGATGAACGATGTCAAAGACATCATCATATCACACGTGAACAAGATACTTCCTGACCTCCCAGTGCCGGTGAACAGTCGCTGTATACGATGGAGATATTCCCAAGTGTCACGCAGTGTAGAAGGGACCCCTGGATGTGCAGTATTGTGTGACATACCTCTCCTTATCGCCTGTGGTGATGCGTTTTCACATTCGAACTTTGATGGCTGTATCGAATCAGCCTTGTCCGTGGTGAACGCTTTTAGTAAAACGACACTCGATAGCAACTTGTAGCGTTACTGTGTTGTTGCTATGTGCATAATTGTCACGTTAGACGGGTTGCAGAACAACGTTGTAGTTGCGTGACGGCCCACTAAGGGCACGATTACGTCAGTTGCATAAAATTTACTCCCAAGCCTCGTTCACACGATAATTTTCTCAAATCGCAGCCATCTTGTGCAGTGCTGTCTTCACGTGTGAATTCGTTTCAATAAGGTTGCTTTGAGAATTCGCTGCGTTCATGGTAAACTTCAGAAGTTTTTGTACTTCGAAAAAGCGAGGCCTGGAGGTGAATTTAGCTAGTAGTCAAGGGGACTACCCAATCTCAGAGAGAAACCTGGAAAAGAGGGTCTGGGCAAAAGAGTAAGAAGACGCACAACTCAGTTCTGGTCGCAGAGCGGCATTGCCAAGAAAATGAAGAGAGAATTATAGAAAGTTGAAGATGTGGTAAGGGGACTGTATAAAATCGATAGCATTTCTAGTACCTTGACAACTGTCCGCAGGTGTAGGGTAACCCGCTTCATGGAGCTAGTTGTCCCAGGGACTATGACCCTTTATAACAACACTGCCCAAACTGTATTTTGATCGGGCGTTCCGAAGTGGGGGCGAGAAAACTCCGGGAGACAGCAAGAGATCTGTTTATTAAGCTTAGTACGAAAGATGGAGGCTCCAGGACTCCTGAGTAGCTAAATACAGGGTTCACTGTACCAGCTTTCACTGCTTATTGTTAACATACCATTTGAAAAAAAAATAAATGAGGGCAATGGCGTAAAATCAGACTGTTTTATTACAAAAATGAAATGCTAAATTAAAAATTAAAATTGATCGTACACAGTGGCTAATAGTTTTGTTGTTCAGTCTTTTAATTTCACATACTTTACAAAACATTCAGTAGGCTACCTTGGAAATTGTATAAAATATAGGTTTTACTTCCGACAAAATCTTTGTTCGCTGATAAACAATTTTGTCCTAAATACCACAGGCCACCACGCTCGTCAGACGAGGCAGTATGTTGGGTACCATGTGACATGGCACTGACCAATTCGGATCCAGTCCCCAATTGTTTCTTGCTTATGGAAATTCGTAAAGCTTTTATCTTTCTTGTTTCATCTTTGTCTCTGATCGCCTGTCACTTTAGACACTCTTGTTCCCAAGGCATTGCTCCCTCAAAACAGGAGCAAGCACTCTATGACCTCCTGATCTTTTAGCCTAGTTGCGTATTATCTACATGCAAAGCACAAACGCTATGAAAAAGTCAATTCGCCATTCTCAAAATGCATTACAGAAGTCAAACAGTCCAGTAGAAAACAGGTAAAAAGATCTCTTCCAATAATTCCTGATATAAATTCCCTAAGTATGTGTATCTAAAAGCACGATTAAAATATTTTCATTTTTATCTCCACTAGAAAAGAAATTGTCAGATATTACATAGTGTCTAGATAGCTTAATGTAATTTGGTCCAGTTCTGCCACTCTGTCGCGCTCTGTCACGCAACGCGCTTGGTGGCGCTGCGTGACAAGACCTGAACTACATGTAACAGACTTATACTCGAAGATCAAATTCCTTTCTTACTTAGAGGCCAATAAAAACACTGTACATGCTGTATATTGCCGTGATAACAAACTGACTCTCATAAAAGAGAGCAGTTCACAGTTTTACCCATCTCGCAGTATCTTAATCTCAAAATAATATATATAATCCATATAAAAGCCATATAGCATGTTCATAAAAGCGCAGATGGGACAAACGAAGGTTGAGGGTGGTAGGGCGGAGTGGTAACTGTCTTTTTCCTCTCTTACGTCACCACGCGGAAAGCAACGTCACTGGCTTTCTGCTGTTCTTTTTTGCAATCTGAAACAACAGACACAAAAGCAGGGATTCTTTAATTCCAAATACAAATTTTAACCCAAAGTAACAGCCACAGTAACTAATGACTACGCCAACAAATACCGAACAATAAAAAACTCAGGTGTGGTGATCCGGTTCGATCATCCCGTTTGATCATCCCGTAAAGGGACATCCTTGAGACAAGGTGTACACTTAGGAGCCGTGTCCAGGTAACTGTGTATGACTGGGACCTTGCCTAGTTCCTGTACGGTTTTCTCCCAGGCCTTCACGGTCAATTGATTTCGGTGACGTAACCGAACTTTTCGCCTCGGACCACGTGACCCGAAAACGATTGACCGAGCCATAATATCGAGGTCTAAGAACTAGGCAAACTGGGACCTGGACTAAGGGTGCGTTTGTTTAAGAAAATCCAAGATTGGATTCTTTGATCCGAAAACGGATTTTGTGTTTCTTTTCTAAACAGATTAATCAAAGATCACTCGGATCATGGTGCGTCAAAGGAACCGAAGGCTCCTTGCCCAGAGTGGATTCTTCGGTTCCTTTGACGCACCATGATCCGAGAGATCCTGAATTAATCTGTTTACAAAAGAAACGCAAAATCCGTTTTCGGATTTAAGAATCCAATCTTGGATTTTCTAAAAGAAACGCACCCTAAGTCAAGTGTCCACTCTCGGAAGGTGTCCGTCAGTGGAGGTTTGATTGTATTTTAATTTGCAGACCTGTTTCTGAACCTGAACTGTGAAATGGTATAAAAAGCTCATTTACTTGACTTACAATCTACCCGATCGTAATACGAAATTTGTAATTTGGTGAAATTTTGTTTTAATGCTGCTTAATTTGCCGAATAACGCTTGACGCTACAAACGGCCAAAAGAACTTCACAGTGCTCAAAGTTATACCGACATAGTTTTATCTGAACCTGTTCCCGGCTCTTTCCACTGCTCTCGTGTTTTCCTGCACTTTTCACTCTACACATGCTTGCTGACGTTGTCTCCAACTGATCAGCCAGACTCATTCACCTCCCCAGAGGTCGCGATCCTTTTGATAAGCACAAAAACTCGCAACCTCTTGCCGGGCCCGATTTTTTACGCATTTGCAGAGTACTCGTTTTATATTCTCAGCCAACAGGATTCAGTTTTTTCAGACTTGACGGGAAGTCCAACTATAGAATAGGCCAGAGGTCGCGATTCTTGCTGCTTACCAAAAGAATCGCGGGCTCCGGAGACGACAATGCCAAAGACTCACCTTCAATAGCCAACTCTTTTTACGTAATTACCAGGAAAAGTTCCAAATGAGTGCGTGCGAGAAGACGTACCCACAAACCAACCGTCGTCGCATTTCTCCAGGACAATCACTTCATCGCCTTCCTCAAGGCGCAACTCATCTTCATTAACAGGTTCGTAACTGAACAAGGCGAGGTACCTGGAAGAGACAAACACCATCAATACTCAAATGCTTGCACCCGGCAAGTTTGAAAAATACGTTGATTAAGTGAAAGATTAGAGATGAACGAGTGTCTCCTTCAGTTACCATGGGAAGCAGGGATGGCGCTGCGGTGAGAGCGCTCGCCTCCCACCAATGTGGCCCAGGTTCGATTCCGGCTCGGTGACATATATCGGTTGAGTTTATCGTTTGTTCTCGCCTTGCTCTGAGGGTTTTCCTGGGGTTCTGTAGTCATTTCCAAATTCCTATTCGATCAGGATAGAGGACCCGCATCGAAAAGGAGCCGTGGCTGATGTGTCTTTCCCTCTAAATACTTATTTATCATCGACTACCATTCGCATGCGATTAAAAGGGCTGAGAGTTGATATCAACTTCCTGTCAAACGAGCGGAAACTAACTTTGATGGAAAACCGAGAATGAGAGGGCGAAAATTAGTTAAGTCATCAACTCTCGTTGACTAGATTAACACTTTTTTTTAGCTCACCGTGCAGTGCGCTGCAAGTGGACATGCTATCTCTGTCAACCAATCAAAAGCGAGACCAAACTAGCCGTGGGCTCGGTTTTCGCGCGCTTTCCCGCGTTTAGCGGCGCTGGTTGCATATTTTGTCTTCGAGTCCTGATTGGTCAACTGCGTTCTTTGCATTGACTGCAATTTTATTGGTGTTGGTTTAACATCCTTTCTTAGAGCACCGCTCAAGTTGCTTCACTCTTTGTATTTTTTATCCTTGCACTGGAATTACCAACATGTTCCTAAAATTTCCACTTCACTAAGTTATCTCTATTTACTGTTGAACATTACAATACCTTTCCCCTTGCTCGTGGCCTATTCTTATCGGCTCATCGATGACTGCATGTGCTACAATTCCACCAGCATTGAAGTGAGGCTCCTCTGGCTCCTCGATATACTTCACTTGCGTGTGTTTAACAGGAGCGGCCTGGCCTGAGTACATGGCCCCGGGGGGACTGGCGACAAAAAAGAAAACCTTAATGTCGAATATTGGCGCTTAAACATTCCATGCTGGAATTTTTCACCAGGCGTAAATTTTAACAGATTAAATACAGTTCGGCACTCTTACCCTCGTGTTGCCTGCTGTCTGAATTCGTGACTGGGTTCTGGTCTTCCGAAATCAGGAGCCTACCAAATACAACAAGAATTCCCAACTGAATGACAACCAAATCATTTCTCCATAAGATATCACTACACTTAAAAGTACATTAGTGATGAGAATAAAGAAATGGCTTGAAATATCAGCAAATTCTCAGCAACAAACCTTAAAGAAATGTAAGGTAATCAGTAGAGAGAACTGATATTTGGATGTCTGACAGTTTTTCTTACCTGCTCCGCACGTGCTGATTGCACCGGCTGTATTTGTTCTTGTCGTATTTGTTCTTGTCGAATGACTGCGGGAAAAAAAAACAGAGGAAAGGGTCTATTAATAACATCATCATCAAGATACACGCCGTCTGTTAAGATCAGAACGCTCAATGCCCCTCAAGGTTAAGTTTGGCAAACAACGAACAAGCGTTGACCTTGGAAGACAATGCGTTTAACCAAAAAAATAATAGCATTTTGTTGAACCTTTAAAATAAATGTTTGGTTTAGTTTTGTATTTGCTCACAGAAATCTTGCGCAAAGTGCTGGAATAAATCAGGGAAAAGAACATGGATCATAACCTTATAGAGACTCGGAAAAACAGAAAGGAAAACGCCATAGCGTCAGAACGAACGATACAAAACCACAAGTCTATAAAGAGTATGCAAACTCTCTACATACCTTTAACCTCAGGTTCTCTGAAGACCTGAAATTGGAAATGTAAGAGATCATGGAAATGAGTGCGACTGAGATTTCAGTAAATGACCAAAGTTAGTCGCTTCTAAAGAAACACTCGGGCTGCGCAGCGGGCAGGTGAAACACTAAGTAGCCTGTGAACAGGCTCTCTAGTCCGCGAGGATGGCGCGAAGAGAAAGCGGGAAGAAAGAGGATAGAAGAGAGAGAAGGGGAGGAGATCCCAGCCCCCACCCCGTTCTCCTCTCGGCCACTTCACTCTCAGTTAGTTCCTTCTCGGCGCTTCCAGCCGGAGCTTGTTCACAGATTAAACGCTTAGCTATTTATCAACTTGAAGTTAACCGCCGTAGCGAGTTTGTGAAACTGGCCATTCGAATGTTAACACTTCTTCAAAGCAAAGTGCTTTGTTCTGACTACAGACATTTCATTACACATCTTCAAAGACCGATCTTTACCTTCGTGTCATATTAGGACAAACGTATTTGACGATTACTAGGACAAACGGACTCATTTTGACGGCTTGCAGTCGGCTTTTTCTCTCAGGGTCCGACGGGTACTTATCTTCGCGAACGCGAGAAAAAGGCTCGCCCCACACTCCTTTCTTAGGCCCCGACCACACTAAGGCGTTTACGAATGAAAACGCATACTTTTTGATGCGTTTTCGTCTGTCGTCCTTACTAAAACGACCGAAAACGCTAATGAAAAGGTTTTAAAAGTGGAAGCTCCATTTCCAGTGCGGATGCGTGGAAACGGAGGCTTTTAAAACGGTGCCGAAAAAAACCGTCAAACACTATCGTTCCCATCAGCGTTTTCGAGCGTCAGTGTGGACGATAGACGAAAACGTATCAAAAAGTATGCGTTTTCGACTAAAAACGAATTAGTGTGGTCAGGCGAGGAAAACGAAATCGCTAGTGTGGGCGAAAATATCCTGCTTCGTTTTTTGAAAGTATCCGAAAACGGATACTTTTAAAAACACATTAGTGCGTTTGGGGCCTTATTTACAAGAGAAAAACAGACTGAGATTGACATGGATTTAAAATTTTAATTATATCGACGATCAAAAGTGGGTTCTTACCTCTAAGTAGCTTGAAGGTACAATTCCTTTTCTGTCACCCACCCGTCCCTCGTACCAATTGGCATCCACTTTGCGAACTAAAGCTATAATATCTCCCTGAAAACAGAAGAGAATAGGAATTCATTACACTGGTCACGCCGGGTCACGACAGGTGGCGTGACAAGCAAAAGACGTCACGATTCCTCAGTGATTACGTTACTTTCAATTTAATGACAGTCCTTAGATGAAAACTCCCTAATCGAAATCTATCCAAAATTGTTTGGTCTTTCTCGATTGAGATTTCAGGGACGGTTGCTTTGAATTGATTAAAAGAAAACCGGACTTCGTTTCAATTTCTTTGTTGAAAGTGATGTTCATTGCTCGAATCAAGTTATAGGCGAAGTAAAACTGATGTTTGGTTGGTCGTAGAAAGTTTAACATAATTCCCAACTTACGACAACGAGCAATATAGCTTTATAACATTTCAGAAATGATATCTTTATTGTTTTTGGCCCTTCACTTATCTTAAATTAAAACTAAAAATTACCGACAATAAATGTATTTAATCTGAGAAGGTTAAGTCAAACTCAGTTAATAACTGGGTCCTTTAAGTTTCGTAACTTACTTCATATAAGACAACACAAATGTGCCCTCCTACCTTACTACAAGGCAGCTCTCTTTGTGTCTCCGCTTTGAAGCTGTACCTCACCCGTGCCTCCCCCTCCAAAGTCACAGATTGTGTTGCTGGTTGAGCAGAAGGCCGCGGGGAAATCTGTTGAGCCTGGGGTTGAGTGAAAGTTGTTGGCTGTTGGTGTTGCTGTGGTTGTGTCTGTGGTTGTATAACACTAACTTGGACTCGTGGAGTTTGTTTTTGAGTGGGTGGGGGTGGGGGTGGTTCCTCGTCCTCTTCCTCCTCATCTGCAGGTCGAATCTGGACAAAAAGAGGAGTTCGATCAGTACTCTTATTCAATGGCAGATATAGAGGCACTCAAAAGGTGAGTGTTGGAGAAGAGCAGTAAACACAGGCTCGATTTTGTTCGGAAAAGGACGCGAACGAGCCATTTGAAAATCAAATACTGCTGTTGTCTGGAAATTCATTATGGCGGCCTCTTCAAATGAAATAATTCTTTCATGTTTTCGTAGCTAACCCAAAATAGATCGCAAACGTCTAACGCCAAACGCCACACTTGAAAATCCCGTTTGCGGTTTGCCGTTATCCCGAAAACCGTGCAGCTAAATGTCTCTAATACTATTATAAGGCATCTTGCGTTTGATATCCTGTGCAAAAGAATCTGGAACAGCAAACTCGACCATATAAAAGAAAACATGTTCTCCGATGATTAAGAGAGTTTCGTGGTATCCCACCTAAGTTCGCCATGAATAATACAGTATTGCGCAACCGTTGTATAGATTTTGTCAGTTTGATAATATATTTTATAGTAACAAAACGTACCTCGACATAATTTGTAGGAAAAATTCCACGCCTTCCATTTAATTCTCCGTCAATCCAGTTCTTGTCCACTTGTCTTCTCACGGCGATGATGTCGCCTTTTCTGAATGACAGCTCTCTGGTGAATGAGAAAGCAATTCTGTCAACATAACTATAAAATTACAAACAAACGTTTTGGTGAAATGGGCGAGAGTGTGAAAGACACGCACATGTATGAACACCAAACTAAACGAGTAAGACAGACTTCACGCAGTCTTCTCCATTCTTACTAAGTCATCAAACGCGCGTTCTTTTAGACCTTGTCATCATGTTTAATTTAAGTGTTAACTGTAAGTCTATAGCAACAATGCGCAAAACAAGAACAAATATATATACCACGATACTTGTAAAACAACAACAAGCTTTTTTTTCCCACGACTCGCCTCATAATGCCTGCTGAATTTCGAGAGAAAAACAGATTGCCAGCAGTCTAAGGCTGACTTACTTCTCTGTCTGACCCTGGAAGCTGTACAAAGCCCTGGCCAGGAACTGTGGTTTATTAGCTTCTCTTCTGGCAGTTTCTTCCTCCTCTCTTCTTCTCCTTTCTAGTTCAGCCTCGTACTCTCTCCTCAATCGTTCTTCTTCCTGCCTCCTCCTCAACCTTTCATCTTCCTCTTCCCGTCTTCTCCTCTCCTCTTCTTCTCTTCGTCTCTGTTCTTCTTCCTCCCTCCTTCTGCGTGCGGCCTCCTCCTCTCGTCTTCTCAACAGATCTTCGTCTGATGGAGGTTGTTGTCGGATTTGTAGTTCTTCTGAGGCAGTTCGTGTTGGACCCTGAGTAGAATATCAGAAACAAAACTATCTTAAAAACTATTACAGGAGCTCGGTCACGGTATTTTGACTTGTTTTGGCCACCTGCAAAATCACCTTCAAATTGAAGGAAACCTGAAAATAGTATTTTACTAATAAACCATAAAGAAACAAGGATGGCTGAGGATGGAGAATATTCGCGCGGATTACAAACGACGAACTTGAAAGATTTAGCCTAAACTTTACAAGATGTGCAAACCGTGACGTACTCCTTTAAGAGCTTTGTTTATTGTGTACTGAAATAACCCTAAGCAGAAACATATCACCTGGGTGATATGCTTCTGTCCTATGTTATTGTTTGCTTACCGAAACGTCCGAAACTCAAAATACAAATTCTCTTCACCTATTTCTACACATATCTTTTATTGCTTGTTTTGAGAATTTGGCGTTACGAGATTGCCTAAGTTATGCTCCTTACAGTACTACTACTCGAACCGGGCCAATTGTAAAAGAGTAAACCAATCAGAACGTTAGTTGTGAACAAAGGATAGCGATCTTTTTCTCGAATAAACCAATAAAATTGAAGAATACGAGCAATAGATCTTAACAAAACTGAAAACTCAACAAAGTGTTGCGAACCTCTCGGAAAACTTTCGGAACCTCTTGGAAAAGTTTCGATCCTAACTTTTGTGCGCTTTTCAAAGGTTTCGGTTTAGCTATCGCTAAAACAGTTTTCAAGCTAAATTTTTCGAGCGAGATCGTGATAACTCCCAGTCAAGGACTGAATCTCTAAGGGTGTATATAACGCAGTCGATAGTGTTTATATTTTCACGTCAAACAGACCGTTACTTGCCGTAACAAGAAGCTACCAGTCCTTTGTTCTCAGTCTACGTTTTCATTGGTTAGCTTTCTTTTAGGTTGCCCGGTTCGAGTACTCGTACTGCCTGATCTACAACGTGTCGAAACCGTAGAGAAAACAGTTAATAACGAGCATTTAGAGGTCAATTACTCTTGCGAATAACGCATTAAATTGACTGTTAAAATGTAGTGATTTTTGACTCTCTTGACCAGAACAAAATGAATGTCTGGATAAAACAATACGTCGTAGCTATACGAAAACCAGAAAAAAAAAAATGTGGAAATGTGGTCAAACACAGTCTTTCGTGTTTGAAATATGACACAATGATTCCAACAACGACTAGAAACCTGTTGATATGGACTCTAACGCACAAACCACTATAGCATGAAAAAGAACGAAACTGTCACAAAAGAACGACAAATTACCGGTGGCCTTCTTTGGAAGCGACTCTCGTACAAACTTGTCGCACTGGGAGGCTGGTATTTCTCTTCCATCTGAACTGTCACAGATCCTGGAGATCTCCTTTGGTCTAAGTAAGATGGAGACACGTTCATCGTCGTAGGCGCTGTGGAGACTGGTTCCTGAAATCTTCTCTCCTCGCCGACATTTGCTATAAAGAAAAGACAAGCGAAATAACTCAGTGAAATAACGCAAACTCTGATCACCTGACGTTGACTAAAATAGAAATATTGGTTGAAACAGAGAAAATGTTGATGAACTTTAGCGCACTGTAGAGACACTTATAGAAGTATTGGATATGACTGCACAACTGTAGGAAAGGTCGCCTTAAGTTTGCGATTCTCGTTAGTTTTGTTTTGTTTTTTTTTTTTTTTCTCAGACTCTAAACAAACAGACGAATGCTTTTTTTTTTTCATTGATCAAGTCTAAAAGTTAAGCAAATTAATCTAACTCTCTTCGCCCGCTTAATCCATCGATGAGGCAGTTCTACAGCATCTCTGATTGACCGTGATTTGCACGCGCAAATTCATCAGCAAATAACCGTCAATGTGAAAAAGGGAACAGATCTCTTCAGATACTTCATAAGAAATGAACCTCAGACCTCCTGTGGATGCTCGGGCTATTAAGCTAACTTAACGTCAACTGGGCTGCAAGGCAGGTAGGGTCAGCAAGCAAGACTCGTAGATAGAACTGCTGTCGTTATTTACCATAAGATGGCTTCTTGTGAACAATGTAAGACTCTGGTTCTTCAATCGTCTGCACTGGCACCTCAACTCCTTTCTGCATATCCTTGTACCACGCTGGAACATGACTCTGGCTCGGCCGCGACGGTTTTCTCTCGCCGGTCTGCTGCCAGGAAGGTTTTCGATCGTTTTCGTCACTGGACCATGCTGGGGCAGGCTGCGACGACACGTTACTTGTGTTAGCGCTTCTAACCGGAACTTCATTGACATAATCTGTCCTCCTTGAAAACACATCATTGTCTCTGTAGTCAGGAGACGGAGACGCGCTCCTTGGTGGCGTTGAAGAACCAGAACCGCCTTCGTACTCTCTCACTGTTCCCTTGGCGACATCACTAGCGAGTAACCCCGACAGATTCGAGGAGGCTGAATGGAAAGAAAAGATCTTATTAGAACTTCAAATTTAGCTCTTTTACTTTTTCTTGCGTCAAGCAATGTCGTCCATTCATGCGTGACCACGCTGTACAAGGTGGTTCTAACTATTAAGTCTGTAGATTAAACCCTTATGTGTGACCATTCACATGAAAACTATTTAACAGTATTTTCATGTGGTATTGTTTATTTGGTTGTACAAAGTGTTTCGAGCTCTTAAGTCCAAGAAAGAATATTAGGGTGTGACCTTTCGCATGAAAGCTATTGAGTAGTATTTTCATTTGATGCTGTTTTACACAGAGTGAGTAACTAACAATGACTTATTTCAGATAACAACACATACTTCCTGCATTTGAATGTAATTCTTTGAACATCTCCTTGTACCACTTCCCTCCTCTTTGGATTGACTACAAAAACAAGAAAGTTAACGTAACATCTTAACAACAGGCCACTTTACAGTTGCGTGCTCAGTGACCTGGCCCACGAATGAAAGCGAGGCTGGAGGTGGCCTTGGAGGTGGGCTTGCTCTCTGCTTTTGTCATGTACATGTAGATCCAACTAGTTTGTATTAGAACAACGTGATTTACACAATAAAAGCAGTGAGGTCTGTATCAAAACAAGGTCACCTCCAGCCTTGCTGTCATTCAAAGGCCAGGTCACAGAGCAGACAACTGTAAAATGGTCTATTGATTTTACACACTGACTTTAACTCCTGTGTTAAGGATGCATCAAAGTGTGCAGTGCCGAGCATTTAAACAAAATACAAATTTATAAAGCAAAATTGAATTTCTCCATTCCCTCATGATAAGTGCCATTGGAAAAATATACAAATTACTACATATAAATAAATAAACAATAAATGGGAGTTATTATTAAAAACCTCCACAGAGCAGCTATTCATACATTGTTTCGGAATCAAATTGGAATTTCAACAACAATAACAACAACAACATTTATTGATATAAGGGAGACAAAAAAATAAAATACGAAAAGGTTCAACTTATAATTTTGAAATTTAATAATTTTGAAAGAACATGAGCTTACTACTGCAGGACGTGAGTGTAACTTACTGGGCGATGAGGTCCTGCATTAGTTGTCTCCAAAATTTTCCGCTCGTCGCCGTATTTCCTGGGTTTGGTTTGAGTTGGTGGAGCTGCTCTGATGGGCTTTGGTTCCAATGTGGCTGAAATGCGAGGTTAATCCATTACCACTATACACAGACGTGTATCAAAATGTTGTTTCAAACTTTCAACAGAAGCTGACTGACACTGAAGCCCTGAGGGCTATTAAATGTTACATGTTGAATGTTACTTTATAGTGGTTGATGTGCTTAGCTACAACTAGCTAGTTCTAAGACATGCCACTTAAACTGAAAGAAAGATCTAAATATTCCAAATAAACATGATAGGCTTAAAATTCCCAACTGGCGGGAGGCAGACCAGTTGGCTATTTCCAAGCATGGCCAAAGAAACAACTCCAGCTTAGTGGTCAGAGCAGGACTTGAACCCACAACCTCCAGATTTCAAGTCCGGCTCAGCCACGCTGCCTCCACATGATATGGCTAGCTCCGTGAGAGGGCAAGATGAACTGAAACCCTCGCTGTGATTAGCTAGCTGAACAGGCAAGATGGCGCTACATGTATCTTGCCTGCTCAGGATTACCTGTTGTGTCCCGCAAGAAAATATAGTTCTTTCACCATAATCACATGACCCATACCTTCAACAGCTGCCTGTTCTTTTTGTTTTCTAAACTGCTGCAGAGCTGGTCTATTTGTCACTGACGGAGCTGAGTCAGAACTACTTGCATCACCATTTGCCATGTTGAACTCTTCTTCAGAACCAATAGAACCTGATGTCAACCTTGAAAAGAAACAAAGAAAAACTTATAGGCAAGTCAAATTGAAATCAAGTTTAACTACATGTTATTGTGCTGTTATCAGCCCTCCAGGTTGCAACATGTTTTGACAGTTCAGAGCGATATCGTCTGGAAAGCAGACAAATTACTGCCTGTTGTTGCATGCCAATAGGCAGGGATATCTGTCTGCATTCCCATGATGGGCAGCAACGTGGGTTACAACCAGTTTTGAAATACAACCACAAGATTCTCAGAAAGTAATTTGACACCTTATAAATTTTCAGTTTAAATTCTGTTCAAGCTGCACTTTCCTTTATTCTCTACTGACAGCTTGGATGAACACATGTACTTCTAAGACATCAATCCAGGCAATAACTAAGGTTCTTGCTTAGGCTTGACTCTTTGGTATTCTCTTTTTATGAGTAAAATGTTGCAGATTTATACCACTGGGAATACAAATTAAAGCTATTAATTCAAAACAAAGTTTTACTACTCAGTACCTTGTTGTTTACATGTACGGCATGCAAAGCATTATTCCACTGCATGCTGTTGTTGTTTAATTGGGAAAGTTCATAAAAGTTTTTAAATCACTTTCAAACAATCAATAAAAAGTTTAAAGTTACGTATTTTTAAATGTTTATACCCCAAGTGTAATGTTTTTGGTCTCTCAATTCTTAATCAATATGACATTTAGACTGTCTCGTTTATCACTTTACTTGCTTTCCTCATTATTAATTTTATTTATAAATGAGTTTTCTCTTGGTGTACAATAAGTTACCCCAATTATAATTATGCTTAAAATTCTGTCTCCTTGCATAATTCACCATTAATTATTTTAGTGATGCACACATTTAATTTCATTACTTTAAATACTTTTAATGCAGTTATTTGCAAAATATTTAATTTCACCTATTTTAATTTTAAACTTTGCTAGTCATCTTCTTCCTCATATGTATGTTTATGTGTTTATTGTTAATTGAAACATTATTGGGAAGCTACCAAAAAGTACACTGTACAGACAGCATTGGTACAAATTTGCCTGTACAACAATGACAGCTAGTGGATGGAAAAAATGAAAGATATAGAACAAGCGAAACACCACTCACACACAAAGGAGAATAAAGCTGTACTAGTCAGAAAAAATGATTTACAATTTAAGAAACATTGTTTACAAAAAAGGGCCTGTTAAAATACCTTGGGACATTTTTATTTCTGCAGTATGCGATCAGTCATGCAAGCAAGACAGTGGAACAGTATTCATGGTGGGCGTAAGGCAAAGTTAGACTGTAACTTACCCATTTCCATATGCAAAGGAAATTATCATGAAGGAGGTACATAAGTCAATGATGAATGAAATGGAAAACAAGTTATGACAATGAGTGCAGAAACTAAGTTATTGTGAATTATAAAACGCGAGTTAAAGTGCAAAATGAGAAGAAATTATTGGGAATACTAACTGTAAATTAGTCCCAGTTGTCGGTAAACCACTTTCATCAAATCTATGAAATTATACATAGGAACAAGGAAAAAGTGATGGGCATTAGTAAAATTTTGTAAAGAATCTTGACAACACTGAACACTTAATAAATACTTACCATTATGATATAACTGTTGTAAAATTATTTTTGATTACAGCCATCCACTGTTAAATGTTATGCCTGGGAATTTAAATTCCTCTAACTAAAATAATTATCTAAATGAGTGCAAACAGTGATCGTCAATTAAAAATGATAAGATTGGTCTATTCAGTAACATTTTTTAATCAAGGCTACATTTGTAACACCACTGTCTAGAGTCCAGTCTAGTCTCCCTCCCCCAAAAAGATAGTCTGACCACATTAAACTTCATGACTAACTAATTAAATGTGTGGTATTCTTCTAGTAGAAGTTACCCATAAAGAGGTGGAAAGCAGGTCATGAGACCTTGCTGGACTTACTGTAAACATGGATTAACTCTTCTACTTAACTCTTCTACAGAAGTTTTTTTTTAAGGCCTTTTCCTGGGTACATGCAGAAGGGACATTGCAATTGAGTGTGTGATTGTCAGATGTACGTGATTGTCTACATACTTATTTAAATTTTCACATACAGGGTTAAAAGTACATTATGCATGTAACATGATGAACAATGATGTATATGAAGTGTATACAAAACCAACAATCTCTGCCAACCACTAAGCACACATAGAATGCTCATCTTTTATTGAGCTGACAATTGGGAATGAAGAAGAGTTAAGAAAACAATTTGGTTATTTGCACTTAATGAAAAATTATCAATCATGTGAAAGAATTTTAAATACTTCACACTCGTATCACACAAAACACCAACATGTACATTTATCTAGATTAATTTATCCATTTTGTTAGTTAGTGTTTAAGGTTATGTTTAGTCATTGCAATAACATTTCTAACAGGGCATTTAAAGTACTGAATTAATCCTTTAAATTTCTGAAGTGATTGTTTAGGTAATAGTAAGTTGCATTTTCCCTGTACAATGTACATGTACATGTACTACCCTTAATGTATATGTATATGTACAGATATTTTACTCATTTTAGACAAATTACATCCATACCCCTCTCCACTAACATCAAGAGTAACCAAGTTTGGTCACCAAAAGAAGGCAAAATAAACTAAAACAAATCTTGCTCAATCAATGCTATTTTTCATCCACAACAAATTCAGAAAATTATCTTACACAAGCAAAAACTTGAATTTGAAAGATTTTAACACAAGCCAACATAAACTGCTTTTGTTCCCCCATAATTGAACAATTGAACAATTCATTTCTGACACATGTGCTACAAGTTTACCTTCTTCCTCCTCGTCCAATGGGACGTGGTTTGTCAGTGAATCCCCGTGCATCTGCTGGAGCTTTCACATAAACACTAGGTTCTACAACATCGTAGGAACATGAATGTGAGTAATGGTGACTGTGGTCTGATCTTTTGACCTTCAGATGCATGCCAGGGGTTTCAATAATGGCTGTGCTCAGGGCAACATGACCAGCTGTGAGGATCATTTTGCCAACCTGGTTTCACAATCTAGGGAAAAGGTATCCTCACTAATAATTAAAAGACGTTTTGCCCACCTTTGATAACCAGTAACCCTCCTACTGAAGACGCTAATAAAACCCCTGAGACACTTGACTGTTTTTGGTCTAGTGTTACAATCAATGGTAACGGTTTAAGTTAAATGATCAGAGGAGCTAACACAGCTCATCAGGGCAAGCAGTAAGGTGTGACTCCGGTTTCTAGTGTATCTCGGGCAATCTCCAGCGGTCACTAGATTTTCTCAACACTCCTACTAACTTATAGTGTGTCTAGAATTATTGTGTAAAAGCAATAAGAGGCGTAGACAATAGCACAACAAGACAACCCCCTGAGACTCCAGCCACTTGTTCTTGATCTTACATCCAAAGCACTAGGCATTAAGCCACTATGGCTCCCATAGTGTTACCAAGACCAAAACTTACTGAACAATAATTGTTAAGCGCATGTTGGATATGAGATGGTACATGTAGATACATGTAGCCAATGAGGTGTGTAGCACCAAGATGGCTCCAATCATCTCCAACAAGCGCAAGTGGAATAATTGCTGTAATAAAAATGCCCCAAAATATCAGAAACTAAATATAAAATAACAATAAAAATTTAAAAATGCCCAAAAAATTATGCATATGCTTACCACATTTGTAGAGTATGGTAAGGTGGGTCATTTATCATGGTGGCTAAGCCAATAAAAACTATTGAATTGCATTATCCAATGATCCAGTTTTTAATAATACCTGATATCCTGCACAGTAAATGTAGATGTTGCAAACATGAAAAGCATTTATTTACCTGATGACGATGAAGAACTGGACACTGATCGAATAGCCTCTATGCCATGAACTAGTTTAATTTGCTCCGGAGGTCGAACTACACCTGATATAATATCAGGATTCCACTCATTACCATCTGATAAATGATCTAGAAAGTGAGAAAAGTAAACACATTGAGTCACAAAAAGGCAAGGTGTGCACAGCAGTGTTTGCAGAGGGACATAAACGAAAACAGACGGCTTGTGTTCCTACTTGTTACTACACATGTATCACTCAGCAAGTCAATACAAGAGGAAATCCTCAAGGAAAATGTTTAAATCAATAAATTATTATTACATTGTTTTCAGTGACACTACATTTTTTGTCACTCTCTGTCATACATGTAGTCCTGATTCAGTTGCCGGGCTTCTGTAGGATGAACCAACTAGGACTATTGCTACTACTACATATACATGTACCATGTACTGCATGTAGGATGCCAGCCTTTGGAGGCTACACCCACCCCCCACTCCACCATTGTGTGGTATTGCATCTCACACAAGAACAACAGAGCGACCTTGAAAAGTGCTCAACCCTGGACCCACTCCACACAGAGCTGAACATGCTAACCATTAGGTCACTGCATCTGATTTCACAATGAAAGATTTCCATTCACAAATTAAAATTGCAAATTGCAAACCTTTCTGTGAGTTAAAAGCGTCATTGTTATTATTTTCTTCAACTCCTCTCCATCTGTTTATGTCTGCCTCCTTTTTTTCACTCCCTCTGGGCATGGTGGCGTAAGACAACACTTCATTTGAGGATGACGGCTTGAATGTTGCCTTGGTGACATGACTGGGTCTGCCTGTGTTTATGTCGTCAGTTGTTTTTGACACAGACGATGTGAAAAAACTATCACTTGTTGAGTTGGGTTCTGGGGATGAAGCAGGTTTTCTGCAAGAGCAAAGTTTGCAATGAAACTAGAAATTCTAAAAATAACAAATTTGTCAGGATTTCCATGAAACATGACTTAATCCAACTGTTTTCAAACTGTCAATCCACTTGTTTTTACAATAGTTAAACCTAGAGCTATTTGGAACTCTCTGGACAGGGAAACAAAAAAATAGTTTGAAATACAACAATACATAACGTAGCAGGAGTTCAACATAGCTGATAACAGGGAATTTGAAATAACTGAGTTCAAATTAGTGGGGTCCAGCAATACTTGTATGTAAAAGAAACATTCTATTTTCAAAGTTGCATGTACATGTATGTACCACCTTGCTAAGGCCAAAATCAATAATCTCTTGCCCTGCTGTTAATAGTGTTAAGTTTTCTATCTGCAGAACTCTACACTTGTGAGGATGTGTGAGTTGCCCTTACTACTCATGACAGAGATTTCAATGTATTCCTACTGCAGAGTACATACCCTGAATACCATACTGCTCTTACAGCTGCAATAAGTAAGTAAAGACACAAACTAAGGTACAGTAAGTAATCTCTTTGTAAAGAAAACAAAACCTCCGTGAGGTTAAATAAATTTTTTAAAACAATAACAATTCCACAGTCCCTGCAGCTTACACTCAATTGAAATAAACCTGGTTACTATTTTTAGAATTTCCAAAGAAAACAACCAAGGCATTTAATTATAATTTAGCAACTTTCTTTTATCTCAAAGTCACATACTAACTGATTGGTAACTAATTCTAGCTCTAATAATCATTTCTCATGGGTATCTTGGAGATATACAAGCACATGTAGCTAGCCCAATGAATTAGATCCCTAACAAAATTAATTTAAAGCTCCCTTCATGATGAAAATTCAACAACACATAATGTAGCAGGAGTTCAAAATAGCTGATAATACATGACTGAAGGAAAAATCCCAAGGAAATGGTTTTGAAATAACAGGGAATTCGAAATAACAGAGTTCGAATTATCTTTTATTTTTCACTTTTCCCTGAGTTACGAGCTCCGATATTACTAATTTAACAGTCAGTTATTCAGAAACAGGAAAAAGTACGCCCCAGAATTCTTTTGTAATCAAAGTGCCTATTGTGTGCTCTCACAGTTGTTTTCTTACATTACAATAGCTTATATTCTCAACTTAGTCACAAGGCATTTCTTGGTTCATGCTGGCAATGTCATTGTCTTACACTTGGGAGGCACTTGATCAATAAGTATTTTTTCCTAGGTGGGACATAATTTTTCACACACCATTGATTCTGAAATACTGCTATTACCTTAAATAACAATTTTGAAATAAAAATTACTGCAGCTGTACTAAAACAATGCAGGAGTGACAAATAAAGAGTGACTGAGGTCCCAATGTTAAAATGTTTTAAATTTTTTCATCACTAATTGTCATACATTTTGCATTAAGGGAGTTCTGAGAATATGTTTAGTACATTTTATTTTGATCGGGTCACCTGTTTACTTGTTGTTCAACAGACATTGCAGCTTATGTACAACTCTTCAGCATCCATTATAAGCAAAAAAAAAAATCGACAAATTACACTGTCTTTGTACCTTAATACCAGAGAAGGTAGTGACAACTGTTGCATTTGTAATTCTACATGTAGCTATTTCATAGAATAAACAGTAACGAAAACATATAAAATTATAACATAGAACCTTTATTTACAATACATGAACCTGTACATATGCCGAGTAGAAAGTGACAAAATGCATTATAAGCTACAGCAAATTGCTAGTCAAAGAATAAAATTTACCATAGTGTTAATATATGGTGATGTCCAGAGATTATAAAACCAATGAAGATTGTACAAGTGGAAATGTACACAGTTACATGTTCATACATGTACATGCAACACCAGATTTTCAGAACTACAGCAAGTTTTTTACATTGAAATTTAATATAAGTCTATACAATGAAATCAAGACTGATAAGAGTAAATTACTGTATAATAAGACATTTCAAAAGTTAATAATGAAATTATAAGATACATCTGGCATTTAAACTAAGTTAAATTGCAAAAAAAAAACTTAATAGGGAAATTTTTGTCAAGATAAGCCCAACATACCTGTTTTGTATTGTGATATTAATTATTAGCAAGCTACTGAAACATACATGACAGTTCATATGATATTTATCATGGGAACTACTGACATCTATGAGACATTGTAAACAATGTTGTTTACAACAATAAATTGGGTAGAGCAAAGAAAAACAGAAAAGACATTGAAATAAGTGTTGTCTTTTTTGGTTTTTCAGGTTAAATAAAGATCTTATATAAAAAGAAGTGATAAACAATCCCTTCAAGCATGAAATGTCATGTGCAAATGATGATGAAAAAACTAGAAATACATTATTTACAGGCAGTCATGCCAGTTTGTCTAGGACATGGAAAACACTGAGAGCAAGATGCTCTGAAAAACGTTTCACATGATAAAAAATAAATTAATGCATTAAATTAAAAGTAGTCTAACAAAAACCTTCAACACATACTATATACATGCATATATTCATAAATATATTTTCATCATTTGATTTGTTCTTTGAAAAAAGCTAAATACAGTACATGTCAGTCAAGCATTTTCAAAAAATGATTACTGAATAAACTTTGTAATATTAAAAAATTGGAAAACCAAAATGCATTGTCCTTTCAAGATTTATAATCATGTTACTCATGGAATGGCTATACATGTAACTTGTTAACCTACACTACGATCACTTCTGCCCTAGAAAGGCTACACTTTTCCTGTACATCTTTAAAAATATACAAACAAATCATGCACATAAATTTAAGAGCTGAGATTGATATGAAATGAACAGTTTCAAGCACAGATGATCACACATCAAAATCTACAGTTTTTACTGTACAAGTGCAAGATAATAAATGAAAATTGTGGTTTTTTTTTAATACTAGGCTTGAGGTTAAAGTGGAATGAGACAAGACCATGTGCAGGCTGACAGAAGTATGGATTGAAGAGTGATCTTTTTCATGTACATTATTCTGATCTTGCTTTATTGCCACACTTCAGCATAAACCAAAGTGATCAATTATGTATGCCAGTATAAGGGATCCAAATGAAGCAATAATTATTGCTGAATAGAAACTCTTATTAGATGAGTACTATCCCAAACAAAGGGCTCTAAAGAGACAAACTCTTACTGTATAATGAGAATAGAATAAGATCAAGACAAACTATAGCTACGCCACAAGTCATGATAATTATTAGTCATTTCATCCGTAAATTTAAACAAATGTGTTACCTGCTGAAAGTAAAAGTTGCTTTTGAAACAACTTTCACTTCACTAGCCATGATATATAAGAAACTATTTCCTTGGGAAGTGTGATTCTCATGGGAAAGGACAGATAACAAAGCCAGATATCACCATGTTGAAATCAGCATTCCAGTTGAACACATCTTACCGAGCCTGTAATACAATAACTAGGTCTCTCCAATGACACACTAAAACAAACACATGCCTTAAAAGGAACACCTTCATTAATAATCAATTAACATGTCCATTTCACTGAGACTTGTGAAAGGTCACAGGATGTTTTGAACAAGCAAAATTCAAATGCACTTTTCTTCCAAAATTTAGTTTCAATTATATACTAGTAAGTTACAAAAAGATGAAAGTTACTTTCGACACTGAGAAAAATAACAAAGAACACATTTACACATGAATGCAGAGACATGAGCTATATATAAAAATAATTTATGATAATAACATTTCTCAGTGACAGATTGGAAATGTGACCAAAGAACATGTTAATGGATCATGTCAACTAAATGGATGATCTCAAATTCAAATTGATCTCCATTGCAAAACTCTTCCTAAAACAGCTTACAGAAAGTATAATCTGCTTCACAGTGCTTATTATAATTTAAACCAATTACAAACACTATTTAACAAGTGATGCGTCTTGAATTTTCAAAACAATGATCATATTTCGCTTCTAAGAAAATTGAAATGCAGATGATCACCAAGGTGCTGAGTGGTTTGACATAAAAATAAGATATCATGAGTTCGACATAAATTTTAGGCACACGTAAATGAAAGAAAAGAATCCCATACTATGCTTTGGGTTTTTTTAAAATGACTAGTCAATAAGTAAACATAAAAAACTGCATAAAAACATGGTCATTTCTTTTACAAAGAAAGATACTAACTTAAAAAGAATAAGGAATTAACGAGTATACATTTACTATGTACGGTGCATGAACAGTGTGCATTTGTATTTATTAAATTTTAGGTGATTGATCTAGTTCATAGAAAAGTTATGCTCCCTGCCTAACAATTTTGGATTGATTTAATTCCATGTTCTAGTCATGAATAACTTATTATAAAGAATTTGAAAGTATTTTTTTGAACACTTTGGCCTGTTTTTAAATGGAATGATTGACAATTATCATGGTATTTTGTGATAAATAATTCTGAAACCATTTGCTGAAAGTTGTGAGTTTACAGCGCTTTTAATTTGTTCTTTCAGTTTGTATTTTTGTTGCACATTTAAGATAAAAGCCAAAGAAAATAATCAGATGGTTATAAAAATTTCAAACCAAAGGCAATTAATTATTATTTCAGCCATGTTCAAAACTATATACATTTACAAATATGAGAGGAATCACATTTTCTTCTGTGAATTTGTTTGCTTTGCTTGTGTTCGCATCTATCATTCTTCTTAGTTATTTTTTCTACAAACAGGACTAGAGAGAGGGTCAGGAAAAGTAGGAATTTTTAACAAACCCTCAATGCTTTCTGTGCATACATGTAAGCATAATAAACAGAAGAAACACATTCATTTACTCATACTCTATTCATTTACTCATACTCTACTTCCCTGCCTGTTAGGGTAAAACCGGAACACTTTTTAATTGATTTCTCAATTAGCGCACAAGAGATCTTTCCAAACCTGTCATTTCTCAGACGTTCAGGACGTACTTTTTAAAATGCAGTCAGCTGTGACAAGTCCACTTAGTCGGCAAAGATCAATAAACAAAGCTAATGCATGAAAATATTTTCACTTCAGTTTAACTGACAGCTTAGGACACTGTTGCCTGCATGACTGACTGCTTACTTTTATTCCCCTCCTTGTGTCTTTAATTTAATGAAATCATTTCTTTCCATGGCATTCTGTTCAGCCTTGATTAAGTCTCTTCAAACTCTTTACTTCAAGGTTCCTGTATGCCTGACTCCCACCCCACCACGTTTAAAGCATTCCAACCCCCTCCCTGCACGGTACAAACAACCAAGTGTCTTTTTCGACTCACCGGCACAGGATCAGTTTTAACATGGATCCAGTCCTCTTAATACTGTTAAGAGCATCACTGTGCGTCCAATCTTCACAATTAGCACTGTTGATTGATCTTACTAGCAATCCTTCCACAATTCCAGCCGTTGCCGCTTTACTGTTTGGTGTCACCTATGGCATTGATAACAGTAATGTTTAATTATTGATAATAGTAATAATAATCTGCAGTCAAATTATATTTACTATGCAAAACAGCAATTAAAAATAAAATAATGTGAGCACAGGGTTGAATTTGTAATCAATAAAATCCTTTAACTTCAGTAAAATAAAATCAACCCTATGTAATTTTAAACAGCTGCAAACACCTTAGGGTCACAGGTCTCGAGTTGGAAGAGAGTAAGGCAGCTGTCACTTCAGAAGGAGAATTTATGAGGCCTTGCAAATTCTGTGCCAGTCCCCAATGCTCAATAGGGACCGTGGATTTGAACCACCAACCCTATATGGTGATGTTTTGACAAATGACTTGGTTCACCCAAACACACTTGACAAATAGATTCCTGTCATATTCACTTGAGAAAGACGCTGTGACAGTCGAAAGCTTGTGATCACTAAAACATTGACTCTGCTTCAGTATCTTGTTTCTTATTATGTCTACAGCTACAGAGTCGGGAAACAATATGTATCTTTACTCGATATTTATTAGAGGTTATTTTCAACTTTTAATTACCTCCTTCCGTGATCATACCCTAAATAATCAAAACCTGTGAGCTTGAAAAAAATTAAACAATAATCACTTGACATTTTTGGAGCTTCATAATAACTGACAAGTACTGACCTTATAGTAACGAATATTCCACCAAAAATATTGATTTTGCAGGGAAAAATTTGCAGCACCTTAATTTTTTTTCCAGTTGGAAAAAGCAAACAGTCATACTGCACGTCTGTTAATTATCGGGGGCAAAGGGTTTCTGGCCAAAACCAAAGTTCAGATGCCAAAGTTATTTGATTACAAGGGGGCAAAATGTTCATGTACAGCATCACTAGCTAAAGTTTTCAAAAACATGATTATCCAACCTTCAAGGATTTAGCCTTATGCAGAAATTTGAATACCGGTGATTAAAATTTCAACTCATTACTGTGGTAATGATACCATGACAAACCAAAATCACAGCATAATTTCAGTCACATATTTTTCATGATCCTTAAACGCAAGCACATGCACAAGCAGTATCACAAGAAAGTAAGAAGACTAAACTTATTAGGAATAAAAAACAATTTAAGACTCTTTAAATAATTCGGTTTGTGGTAAGACCCAACAATACATTATCATAAAATATGAATTGAAAGAAAATACCCATGCCTTAAGTTTCGAACATAAACAAAACAAACTGGATATTCATGAAATATGCTGCTACAAAAAATAAATTTGCTTCGTGAAAATAAACTTCTGTATCTTTATTTGCTCTGTACTCGGGCAGTGATATTGTCCATGGCAAATAATGGTAAATTCTTTTAGCACAGCTAAAACAAGACCGTCCACTAATAAATATTTTGTTCCTTATTTACGAATCTCTCTAGGTTGGTATTGAATACAAAGTATGTTATCCGTACGTATTAACATTCTTTCGAGTTATTAAGCATAAAAACATTTTTTTGGGGGTGTGCTTCTGTGTCTAGCTTCATCTCAAAAGCAGTAATTTCGACATTTGACAACTGCAAGCAGCATTCTCCAAAATTAGAACTCGGCATTTTTTAAGAATCATTTTCCACTAAATAATTCTAATTAGAATTTAAGGATTTCATGACCTGTACTAGCTGTAGAGAAACCGATACTGTATAAATAATGTCGTGATATTAAGCTCCGTCGTGGATCAGCGATTCAAACCACAAGCATTAATTTAATTTCACAACCCCAGCACGTAAACTATCAACGGAAATATACAAGTTAATGATTCGATTGGAATTTGCAACGGACAATTTCAGATCATACAAAGGAGTTATCCCATATAGTTTCACATTAATTCTGGTTTAGCTATTCCATTTCTCTCAGCACAATAATATGATGACATAAACGCACGCACCAATTAAGCTAGAAGATAAAAATAAAATGTCCCCGAAGCTAGTAATCGACTACCCGAATAATTAAAATTCTAACAACAAAACTTAGAGACTGTCACCAATGCCACAAAAAAGTAAAGTTAAAATCGCAATTACTCGGAATTGGTGGAAACGATTTGCTGAAATTTCTGTAAACGCTAGAAGCGATCATACCAAACCGCCAGTCTAAAAGCTATCGAATATCCTTCACAACTTTGAAATTCCAATAGCACTGTTCACGAGATTCTTACGAACTGAGGTATAAACGGTTTTGATTTTAACGCAACAATTTAACAGTTTACCAACCATTTCATATAAAATGTTGCACTACCAATTGGACGAGCAAACTTGCAAATAACCGTAGTTTATAATGAACCTGAAGGCAAGTATCCATATAGTTTACGTTGTCGTGCAAACTACAAAGCAGTCATCTTGCAAGCTATTCGCCCGTAAAATTGAGATGACATGCAATCCATGATGGTAATTCAAGACAACTAACCTTTGCAATTCTCAAAGGTGCTCCAAACTCCTTCCCTCCTTGCAATCTAAAGCCCCAAGGAGCACCGCCACTCAGCACTACTTCGTAAACCTCAGAAGACGCCATTATCACTCGAATAGCAACAGATTACCCATGATCCTGCTCATACCGGCTTGACTAGCGAGGGTCAAGCGCCACTTACCATATAAGGACAGTTTGGCGAAAAGCAAGGGAAGTGTAAATATGACGAGAACACTCTCGCCACCCCAACTTGCCATTTCCCCCACTGGAAAGTAACTATCTACCATTGATTTCTACATTATAAGACTAATTCGCCCAACTCTAAGCCTGAGAATGCCTTGACAGATCCAAATCGTGAACAGCTACAGTGACCTCGGACCCGCGGTCTCGGATTGATATGCCACTAAGGCGGGACCGCTTTGAAGAGACATGTGCGTCGAAGCTGTCTTTCTCTCACCATAAACAACCGAAGAGAAGTTGATATATGTGCGAATTTAAGTTAGATTAAGCAACATGAAAGTTAGATTTCCATTTTTGTTGACAAAATGATTAAAATAACACTGATGAGAACGGGGAAAGATAAAGCTTTGTGATTTGTTGACACACAGCTTCAAGTGTTGTCCCGTTATTCACGGGAGATTTATAAAATCCTCTTATATACTGATCATGATTTGACGATAAGGAACACTGATAAGGCAATTTTTTATTAAAAACAGATCGAAATGTAGCGCAAAAAGATTCACCGCAAATTACAGAAGCATAATGTCGCATTTCGTCATCGGTTACAGGTCAAACGCCCCAACAAAACGCCCTGGGATTTTTGCTTATTAGGATAAGCTTTCTTAGACACTTAAACCTTCGGTGTGGCGCCTTTAAAAGAACGAGGAATATACAGTCAGTCTTTCTTTGTGGGAAGCTGCATACTCGTGAAGAAGCGTTTTTCCCTGAGCGTTTACTTGTGGGGGCGTTTTGGTAATCTACCTCATTTAACTTTAAGTAATTACACTTATATTTCAACAACAGTTCTAACACGTCTAATAAAATTTAAAGACTAAGCTTATTTCAAATAAAGGGACGGACCATTATTATTTTCTGGGAGGGGGGTGTGGAAGGGGGTTGAGCAATTCCCAAAACAAATTCCTGCCTGCAAGAACAGCTAAAAAAAGTCGTACAAGGGGAGCCATTTCACAAGCTATTGCCCACCGAAAAAACATGCACAATCTATAAGTGAGTAAAATAAATTCCGGATCCATGCCCCAAAACCTTGCCCAACCGTCTTTCCCCCCACCCCCTCAAAAAATAATGGTCCGTTCCTAAGTAGCACGCCTTTGTCTAACTTCAGTCTCTCGATTCCCCGTCTGTTATCTCTTGCTTTATGTTCTGTAAGCTGAAAAAAGAACTAGTGTGTGTCCAAGGAAGCTGAGCCAACATGAAAGCCGTGGCTTGTGGTTCTTCGATCGTTTCATAATTCTGCAGCATGTCTTAGGTGAACATATTTCACGTATCTGATGAAGTGTTGTGTTCACACTTGCACAAAAACAAATCCACAGTTTTCTGAACTTCAAGCAGTTGATCACTTCCTGTTCTCAGCACCAACTCAATTTCGCCCGACATGTTGGACGCACTGAAGTCGATCAAAACTATCTCAGAATTTGGTAGGGTCTACTTCAGGGTCTATGTGATAGTGTAAGAAAAGATTTTACTGATAAGACACTCCTCCAATTTCTATAGCCTTGGCCGATGTGATGATCATCCGTACTTTTCTTGTGGTCTTACAGCCGTTTCAATCAGTTTTTTATTTACCTTTATCTTAAAATAATCGATGCGAATGGAAAGAACACCCGAAATTCTGTGACGTGACCAAGCCTTAATTTCTCTTGGGCGAAAGTGACTGATGAAAGACTGGTGAAAGATTTTTTTGTTCCCAGAGACGTCAAAGGGTTTTGTCAGCACCCAGACTGACAGCACCGCACCCATGGCTCTGTCGAGCATGCGCAGTGAAGAACCAAGGGCAACAGAGAGAGCGAAGGGCCTTATTCCTCGTTTTTACATCCCTTGTAAGTAGTCAAAGTACGTCGCTCGCATTTAGAACTTCTCCGAACTATATATTCTGGCAAACGATTAAGTTCACACGCTGACTGGGCTTAATTACGACACGATGCTAAGATTAACTGCATTGTGTCTGGTAAGGGGTGTGGTAAAAGTAAAGAAAAAAAAGCCAGTGGGCGGAAAATCAAGCGGGTTCTAGTGCTTATTTACCAAATAATAAGCTAGATACATTCTCTCTCATCTTATGACTGTAAATCAACAATGCTTATTTCTTGTTTTAAAAAAAGCTATTTGGCGCGATATTACTTCGAACACGCCGTTATGTATTTCGGGATTTTGACCTTTGCAAAGGAAATTGAATTTACGACTCTAAAAATCCAAGCCAGTGCGTCTTCTGGTACGCTCGTTTGTTGGTTCCTGCTCCGACAGCTAGGATGATTAATCTTTGATCATTTTCAAGGCGCTACCGAACGAAAATAAACTAACGAAGACAAAGGAATTCTGACGGGTAGAGCAGGTTGCCATCTTGAGGGAAAATAAGACCACAGAACTCTGGTGCGCCATTCAAGAACGAAATTTTACTCTCACAGATTAAGCAACGGGATCAGCAGAAAAAAGGTGTGTGCGCTTGTATTTTGGAACTTTACTGTGTCTCACTCGTTTTGCATTAGTTTAAATCGTTATTGATATTCAAACTTTAGAGCGGAACGAGCTTTCGTACTCGAATAAGTGAACCGTTGAAAATAGGAACTAACGCCTTCGTTTACCAAAGAATAGGTGTATATCGAAATTTCAAAAAAGAGAATTATCATTTTTCTTTGTGAGGGTAGAACTATTTCTTGCCATGTTTCTCCCGGTTAATTGTTGATTTTTTTCTGGAGCGAAAAATTCGCTGCCATTTTCAGGCAATTCTATTTTCTTGTCGTCGCATGTTTCTGAAAGTTCCATCGCATATTCAAATCAAAAGGCCGTGAGATCTTTATAGGAAAGTTATCTTAAAAAAAGACATTTTTTAAAGACTAAATATCAAAATTAAATTTGAAAAATATATACTTTCTCATGCATTGGAAATGTTTTTCATTCTGAGTCTAGCCTCAGTTAAACATTTCACATTGAATACAATAAGAAACCTGTATCTTTCAGTTGATACAAGAATTATTAACCAGTTATCACTGGACTTTCGACGTGTTTCCAATTCACTACATAAAATAGAACTACTGACTGTTTTGATGAAAAGTTGACCCGCCGATCAGCTAGCTGTGCCGGAACAAGAAACCGGAGGCCTGTGCTGACCCATAGAGGCCTGGGGCCATTGGTAAACCCTCTGTCATGTCTTGACGTAGATGAAGCCAGTGAAATAATTTTTAGCAGGAAAAACAAGTTGTTATTAATGTTATTTTGTCTAGTAGGGAAGATGAGGATCCTCGTTGTTTTAGCGGTTGTGGCAAGCTTGCAGTTCTCAGATGCTCTGCCACTTAACGGTAACGTCTGTCTTGCTCATCAAAATTAATTTTCTTTAGTCTTGAACTGGTCAGTAAAGCGGCTTTCACTGAAGATGATTAATTAACAACCTCATTCAAACAAAAACCAACCTAATTCGAAGGCCCTCCAATATAACCAGTTTAGATGGAATAATCAAGAATAGATTCTGATTGAATGTACAATATCCCTTTTTTTCATACTGTTTACGGTTAATTTAAATAACAACTTAAAATGCCGCGCTATGGAGCTCGATTTCCGAAACTCTCTAGGGAGGATCGATATCCGGAGCGCGGGCTCCTTTCCCGAACAGCGGCTGGTAATCGAGCCTAACTTGTTACGGTTTAATTCAAAACTCATAATCATCTAACCTAACAAAAAAGCCGCCGCCTCGCGCAGTAATTATAACACAACTGTCAAAGCTACCCGGCGTTCTTAAGTGCGTAGCTTAAAGACTGCAAAGCATGCACCGAAAGGTACAAAAGTTTACCGAGTGGCGCAAAGCCCTCGTTTAATGCTCTGGCTTCTTATAACAAACGACTTACAGGTTTCTCTTGTATACTGGTCTAACACTCTGCCAATCTGACTAGCTCTAATACTGTGCCAACATTAATTCTAACCAGACTGCCGCGATCATTACGAGCAGTGTGGAGACTGGGCGAAACACCAGTATTGTGAACTGAGTGACTACAAGGATTACATGAACCTGGTGTGTCCGTACAGTTGCGGCCAATGTGACGGTAACAGCTTTAACTCTATCACAAACTACCCACTAATCATGCTTTGAGTTACAATGCAGCTCATTGAATAACAAGATTTGCTTTCCGCTCAAGGAGTCCAAGACTAGAAACATAACTTTGTGCCTGTCATGCCCTGGTTCTATAGTCTTACATGGTTGAAAACAAACAAACAAACAAAATAAAACAATAAACAGACAAGAAAACAAAAAAATTCAAACAGGGTGTGCAAGAGTTGATGAGAACTGTATTTTCCCGCAAGCCTTCACGCTCCTCCTTGAGTTCACTCTTCTCGCACTGAAATGCCGTTTACAATTTCTCTGACGACGTAGGAATAAACACGTTAATTTCTGAACAGATTGTTCTGCGGCTGAGTTTAAGAACATTCAGGCAGTTAATTGGTTAGACCAAGCTTCTAATGACGCACAAAGCAATGACTGAAAAGATTCAAAGGACAATCAGCAAGTACCCTTATTAAGGACTTATGTAAGACTTAGTTTGCAAAATTAATATGAATGCGTTACATTTCCAGACATTCTGAACGACTTGAGTGCGTCAGGCAAGGAGGCTTCCGGTGCTGATGACGTACATGGAGCAATACCGGAAGTTGTGGATGACTTTGAGAACTTCGAAGCGCTGGGAAGCAGGTCTCAAAAGTCTGAGCCAGCAGATCACAAAGACGACAGTGCCTCTCAAAGTCAATCAGGATCTGCAGAGGATGAAAATGACGCTCTTTTTCGTGCGTCAGCAACGAAAGGAACAGAGTCTCGATTTGATGGAGAGGCCGAACAGCAAGATGGTACAGGTGATCAGCAGGAGTCTATTTCCGGTTCCGGTGTTGATTCTGCTGGTGTTAATTTTTGGCCTGTTGTTAGAGCTGAGCTTGACGCAGACGACAGAGGACGCGACGGAGAGCTCCACTTGATCCGCAGATCTGAAATATCTACACCTGAGAAGGTGACAAGGGCTTCTGAAGACTATAGTCCGCCTGTCGAGGCAACATCCGGCGAAAATGCAAGTGAAAGAAGAGATCTTCCGGCTTCTAGTGGTTCTGGCCAGGATATCACTTCCGGTGAGGATGACGCACCCTTTGATACTTCTTCCGCTGACTCAGAATCTGATTCTGGATGTTCTTCCGGTGACGGGTGTTATGAGTCTGAAAGTGAACAAGGAGGGGATGGTGGGGGTGTTAATTCGCGATCAATTATCTCCAAGGCCGAGGAGAATGCAGCGTTCTCTCCTGGCAGCGCTTCCGGTGATTCTTCTCCTGATGTTTGGTCACATCCGCATTTCGACGTAACTGCTGGTCCATATGATGACGCAACATCCGGTTCCGGTGTTGAACCCATCACAACTGGCTCCGGCTTTGTCAAAGAAGACGAAGAGAAGGAAATCGATTCACATGGGATCGAAGACGCCATCTTTGAGGCCGGTATACCTTTGCAGTTGAACCGATATACCGCTTCCGGTTCCGGTGTGCCCAGTCCTCCTCAATCTCAAAGCTACGATGATAGTCAGGCTTCTGGTTCAGGATCTGGAGCAGTTGAGAGGAAGGAATCTGTTCAGCTCTTTGTAACACCTCAGCACCATCACAGGGTCAGTCTAATGGAGAAGATGATGAGACTTGGCAAACTTCAAGCCATCAAAGTATCACACGAGAATGTAGATGCTTCCAGCAGAAACGAAGTCCCACGTATTTCTGATGAGGATAAAGCTGCCCAGGAAATGCAATCAGATTTAGGTAAGAATTTTTCTCGGAATACAGCAAGCATATTACATGTAATGTGGAACCCCGCCTTACGGTCACCCCGTTAATACGGCCTCTTTATTCTGGCCTCAACACAAGCTCAACCAGTCATTTTCTTACTTAAAGAATCCCTTTATACGGCCACCCCTTTGATACGGCCAGACGTTTATACCCGCTGGTGACCGGATTAATTGGGTTCCACAGCTGTAACAGGAATATTTCATGAGAATTCACAAAAAAAACACCTCCGGTATAAAGATTACTTGTCTTACTTCACTTGGTGCCCTCAACTCACGTCTAGTGACACGCGAGGATTGTCTTTGTGCTCGAAACGTTTTCTCGTCCTTAAAGAAAACATTTAATTAATTAGTTAATCCACGTTAAAACACTCTCTAAATATAGTGCTGTTGAAGAAGATAAAAAAAGTTCGCATCCAACACAGTGGAATCGGAACCCGCTTCATGAACCAATCAGAACTTTTTTTTCAACTACGTGGCCGAGGAAAAGGGCGGGAAAAGTCGATTGTAATTGATTTTACCTGATTGACTTCTTCGCTCCGAAGCTTGGCTGCTTATATATTGTCATAATGATTTCTACTCATTACCAAGTGAAGCTATCAACAAGACGTGAAACCATCCCCAGCGAGCAATAACGGTTTAAACGCGCACTTTATTTACATGGCGATCAACCACTTGTGATTCAATGCTGTTAAACCTAAACAAACACGAACAAAACGGTGCAAACTAAAACCCATGATAACAACAGAGACTTTATACTGTTGTAACGCGATGCTGGGACTGCTTACAAATGGCTGAGATACGGAGACAAACTGCACTAGATGCTTGGATTTTGGATATACTAAGCTGCGATCCGCACGGCGAAAACTTGAAAATGCACTGCCCCAAAAGTATTTGAATAAATTACACGAAGATACTAGCGCCCCATTCCAATGCGTTATAAAATGCAATACAAAATGTACTTGCTAACTGAAAAACCGGACGCATAAATAACACCATTTCAAGCCGTTGCGATCTTACATCGAGTACCATACAGATCTATAAAAGCGCAAAGATGAGATAATGTTATAGTACGTTTGAGTCGCCCAGATTTAATGAATCGTTAATGTTTTGTTTGATGTTTGTTTTTGTCTTTTTGTATCCCAGGGAGAGGAACCAAAGTGTCCTTCGTTCTGAATCAAGATTTTCACAGTGGGTATGCAAATGAGAATTCAACAGCTTACAGCATTCTTGCCAATAACGTGAAAAGAGAGGTGAGATTAACAGTTGTCGTAAAATAACAAAAATCAAACTAACACTCGAGGAAAGTTTTTCTCTACAGTCGGAAGTTTTCCGGTTACGCAACAAACAAAAGAGTTTTAAAAATAGCCCAAAGAAAATACGCGCGATGACTGGTTTAAATTGTGTTTCTACTTGACAATAGACCTTTCCCGCATTCACTTCAGTGCGTGCGAACAATAGCACCAGAGCGAGGTTGGGGTAGACATTTTCATACATTTACTATATTTTTGTCCACCCTATCCTCGACTCGGCGCCAATGTTTGTTGGAATGCGGGAAAGGTCTATTAGATTATGAGCTCAGGATTTCTATCGCGCGATTTATAGTTGACGAGGTTGCAGCCCGAGTCAACATCACGCACAGAAATCGAGACCAAATAATCTAATTGTTTCAGTATGGGTCTACTAGGCGTTCAAAACTTTACCTAAATCCTCCTCACACGCACTTCGAAAACATTAGAAATTAGCCGTCATTTTTTATAAAGCGCACACTCACATGAAGCTCCGTTATCAAAGAAGTACCTACGCTGTAAACCAAGGCTGCATGTATCTGTCAACCTATTATTGGAGTATGGCCGCCATCTTGCGCGACTTCGTCGTCTTCGTCGTCTTGGACGTCTTACGTACACGCCCACGAGCAATACCGTTAACCATGATAACCCTGAGAAAATCCATTCATAGGCTTCCTTTTCTTTCCTATATGAGTATGGAGCTCCGCTTGGCGACCGCTCGGCCGCGGCATCTCCGCTAAAAGTGAGTTACACCTTTTGCGATCTAATAAAATGGGCCGTGACCACAATTTTTCTTAGAGATAAAAACGGGTGGACCCCCTCTCTCTCCTTTGCAGAAGTTCAAAAGGGGCATATTTCAAGTGGGGAGAAAATAACGAACGCTAAAGCTGCAGAGGAGAGAGGGTTGGACCGGAGAAGTTTACATCAGCCGTGTATTTAGAGCTTTTTCTGACTGTCTTACTTTTCTTACTTTTTCTCACTATTCGACTGTTTGCTAGTAAAATCATCAGTTTTTAAATTTTCCAGCACTGACAATCAATGAATGCATTTTTCTCATGCAGATTGAAAGAGCTTTAGGAAGCAATACAGTAGTCTCGGAAATTTCTTTCTCGTAAGTATCATCCTATCATATCATATCATATCATATCATCATCATCATCATCATCATCATCATCATCATCATAATGATCTATTTGCTGCGATAAAAAAGTACTAGTGATATACAAGTACAACAATTTAGTTACGTGACATGTAACCTATTTGCTTCACTCATCAACAGAGAGGTTCGTGAACCGGCAGAGTCACCAAGATTCTCCAAAGTCATGACGTCACTTAAACTACTTGGTGACGTCACCAAATTGGAAAAAGACGTCAAGAAAGGAATGATCAGCAACTTGGTCGTGGACAAGACGTTCTTCCACGCGACATAACAAACCGGTTGAAAAACAGGATTAACAGGATTTTTCGCGACAAAGAGTCAACAAATAGAAATGAGACATATGGAATCAAAGATGGCATTCAGTTAACAATTAAAAAGCCACGTCGCATTTTCAAGATGAAGCAGTTATGAACATTCATCAGAGTCGAAACCTCTCATTTAATTTTACCATCCTGTTAAGTACCCTGCTTAGTTTGAGATACTTCTCTCGGGATTGATATAGGCTCAGCCGGAGAAATTTGAAAACGGCGTTTTCACTCTGAAAACCCGTCAAATGTTTTCCACCCACACTACGCCGGAGAAATTTGAAATCGCAACAATCACCGGTCATTTTGGATTTGTGTTTGAGGAAAACTCGGGCTGGGAAATCACATGATTTTCGTGACGCCATATCGATTTCGAAAAGTTCCGTTTTCAAAATGTTTTCCGTCCTAACTACAACCAAAGCCGGCGTTTTCGAATTCCTCCGGTTTGAAGAGGCGTGTTTCAAAAGCTCCGTTTTCGTGACGGATTAGTGTGGACGGTAGGTCTAACCGTAGGAATAAAGCTGCGTTTTCAAATTTCTCCGGCGTAGTGTGCACGGGGTATAGCCAAACACAAGCTACTAAAAAGAAATTCATGTTAATCAGTAATCATTAAAAAACCCATCAAAGTTGATTTTTTATATATATATATTTTGACGAGAAGATATCGCTTTTCATTCAATATGAATATCATTGAAAATTACACGAAAGTTACAAGCATTTGTACGTTAATCGAGTACAAGTTAGGTTAGGCAGTTTTTCGGCCAGTTTTTGTAAAATTGAGAGGTGTAATGGAATAAAAAAGAAGAAATTTCTAAAGGCTAATTAGTTTGCGAAACGATTCAAACTGGTGAAATATTGCATGCAGAGGGAGCCATGAACGTTTCCTATCTTAGCTCAGTACGTATTTTAATTAATAAAAATTATATGTGGTTTTTATTTTTAAATAAAGTTACAAAAGACCCTAATATCGTCTTGTACAAACATTTTTTAAGTGCATAACACGAAGCTTAGCCTTTCCACAAACATCACGTAAAATCTCCTAAAATATCTTCACCGAACTGATTCTCCAAAAAATTTCTAAACATCACAAAAATGTTTCTAAACATCTTGAAAAACCCTCTAAGTATCTCTCATTTTTGTTTTAAAAATAAACTGAATTTGACTCACTCAGGCTAAAATTTTCAAACTTATCTTGCAGTAGTAGAAGATAGAACTGAGGAAAACACTTGGGTCAAGCCCAAAAAAGCTAGGAATATTTCGTAACATCTTTCTAATTATATTAATATTTTCTGAATCAATATCTCGGAAACTTCTCATAACCCCCCAAAAATATGCGGATATTTGTGGAAAGGCCTACACAAAGATAGGGAGACGAGTAGAAGAGCCGAGTAAAGATAGGGAACGACCCACCTCGCCGCTCGTTTTGCGGGCTTTGGCATTATGAGAAAACAACTCTGACCGCAAATAGCCGGATTTAATATCGCGCTCCTGGCCAAGTAATGTTGATCATAAGCTCTCTCCTCCGCAGAGGCTCTGACAGGTTTTAGGTGGGGAGAGTCCGCTGTACGTAGTGAGTGCAGGAGTGGATCCTGTTCTTTTGCGCCCGCACCCACCTTGCCCAGCGGATTTTTACAACGAAAGCCCCATTGGGAACCTCTGCGGAGGAGAGAGGATCATAAGTAGGCGTGACGTTGCAAGATTAATACGCTAATTATATAGCTCCATCGAAATCCAATATTGCCAACAGACCTATTTATTAATTGGATAGTTTTTGCTCGAACGTTTAGTTTAGCTTTGAACAAACTGTCCAATTTGAGAAAAATCTGGATACTTTCCATCAACCAATGAAATGTCAAGATAAATAAAAGAACTGAGTATTGGCCAATCAGGTTGCAGCTATTATCACTGCCATCAAACGTCACCGAGCGATTGTAGCTCGCTAAGTTTTTTTATGTTAATGGCGGAATTTCCCGACTTTTCTCTCCACCTTTTTGATGTCTAAACTTTCAAATGGAGTCTTCGGCTAGGTTTCCAGAGATAGATGCTACTGATGAGGGAGAATAATCAGAACAAGAACACTCAAAGAAGCAAAAAACCTGCGTTAAAGTGTTTGACTTGTGACGTGCTGAGCAAAGCGAAGTGAGAAATACTGTACTTTAGAGGATAAAATATTTGCCTTGTTTATCTGTTTTTGGATCCTATATAATTAATAGGTAATAGGACTACATGCTTGTCCAATTTGAAATAATTGGATTCAAAAAATTCCTCGGACTGCCAAATTGGACTCGGCCTACGGCCTCGTCCAATTTTGGCTGTGCTCAGAATTTTTTTTATCCAATTATTTCCAAATTGGACAGCATGTAGTCCTATTACATATACTAATTATTCGCCTTACGTAAAATTTGCGCCACTGTACAGAGCTTACTAATTCATAGCTAGAAACGGAAAGATGGGCAGACAGACAGACAAATGGACAGATAGATGGACGAATTGCTGCGTCTTTCAATAACATACGGACTCTAAAATTC
The DNA here is from genome assembly GCF_042242905.1 of Orbicella faveolata. NCBI lineage: Eukaryota > Metazoa > Cnidaria > Anthozoa > Scleractinia > Merulinidae > Orbicella > Orbicella faveolata. The sequence continues at coordinate 5,202,279 of NW_028301563.1, read as the reverse complement.
GAAGCTCAACCTACAAATGCGTTATTCGCTGTTTGGCGAACCCCCAGATTCCGACTACTGCCGAGCACTGTTTCGTTGTCAACGATTTGGTTATAATTACCGCGCGCTCGGCAGTAGTCGGGAGCTGGGAGGAGCCACCGACCATTTGATTGACGGTTGCGAAAAACGCAATTGTCGGTTGAGCTTTGAATTTTAGAGTCGGCATGTTATTAAAAGGAGCAGAAAATAAAGAGAGCTGAAAGAAGGGGAAAAAAGAGAGACAAAAGGAAGGAAGGATCACGGAAAGCAAAGAAAAAAATAAAGATTACAAGGTCATCGAAAAGATTTTTGTCAGTATAGTAAAAATGAAGTATTTCTCCGTGCTTTCATCTTGACACTTTCGTTTAGTCACTTTGCTTCACTTCTTTTCAATGAATTTGTTCCTAACGGTCTAGATAGCAGCAGACATGTAAAGATTTTAAGGAAAACGACCACTTTTTTAAGTTTAAAAAACATGTTTCGACAGAACTTCTGTCATCTTCAGTTGAATGAATGATTACAAAGCAAGTTGAATAATAAGTAGGCAAAAAATGCTAATTAAGACAAATAGTAACAACAGAACGTGAAAAGGTGTAAATTAAAAGGATAATTTTAGATTTACATGGTGTAATTGCTGATTGAGGCAATAAAAATAAAAAGAGTCAAGTCAAGTTAAAATCCTCAGACAAGTTTGTTTGCTCAGTCAGTCTTCCTTTAGCCGGCAAGCACCTTCTCGAAGAGGATATCGGTGGACTGTTCGCCATGCGCCTTTTGTTTTTTCTTTTGAAGAAAATTGAAAAAAACTTGCAAACATAGCCGGAAATACGTCACAGTCTGTGACTTTGGTTATCTGGGGCACCGGAGATCCGGAGAATATGGAAACTGAAACCACGGCTTCAAGCTCCTAACGTATGTAAATCTCTCCAAATATTATCAGCAAATTTTTTGGTTTAAAAAATATCTTTACAGGCTGCCATCTTGGATCATATTGGATCATATTGATCAGAAATTACCTACTCGAGGGACAGGTGGTACAGGTAGTTTTGGGCCGCTCGCTCGGTACCAGGCACTCAAAGAACTTTAGAACACGTGATCAAAACAGGATCTGAGAGATGCAGGTTCCTCGGTGCAAGTTGTTGTTGTAGGTCAGTTGGATGTGATTTGCACGGCAAAATGCATTTCTCCGTGCCCGATACCGTCGAACTAAAGGACAAAAATGGATCCAATTATTTAGTGAGTATGCACGTCGTCTGCCTCGCTACAATTTCTCAATTTGTTTTGTTAAGCGAAGGTTGGCTCTGTAGAGACCCATCTGTTTTCCTTCATAGTTTGAATTCCCAAAGTTTTACACAACTGTGATAACAATGTTCTTTTGACACCTTTAAATGTTGTCATAAAGGAAAATAATCTTTTTTAATTTGATAGCCAGCCAATATGTCGAAATATAGATAAGCTTATCATAAACTTATGTACGAATTCGAACAAAAGTTACAAATAAGGCTTATGTTGATCAACAAGTACAAACTAGTATTAGTCTTACGATCATTTGAGCTTAATTAAGCTACATTCGATCACGGAAAAAATAACACGCACATTTTAAACTCAGGCTTCGAAAAACGCCGCCTTTCGGCAAAGTACACTTCGTTGCAATTATTTTTGAAAGAGCTAGACATAACATCTTCAGTTCGTGTACAAAACTGCACCATACACTTCCTGTCCTTGACTTCACCATATGCGAATCATTGTCTTGTGCTGTTGAGACTGAGGGGTTGATTTCAGTTGTTTTTTCAAGATAAATAAGCGTTTTAAAAAAACATAAAATGCACTAGAAAGTTATCTTTTTCAAGTAGTTATTTGTTGCAATGATTTTCGTACTTTGTGATTCCTCGTAAAATTACAGATGATAAATATATTTTCATTTATTTGGGTGTGGTGGGATGGCCTCTGCTGACATTCATTATTGGCAGCAGCAGTGTTTTTTTAAAAAAAAATTCAGATATGTGTTGCCTTAGGGCCTGTATATATGGTCTTGGGTACCTAAGACAACCCTTCTCTTTCCCCTCCCCCCTCTCCCATTCTGAGTTATGGTGGGTAACCTGGGCAGGTAAGACAACTTCTTGTCATATAATCACTTTGGCTTGTCTATCTGGGGCAATTCATGGCTTGCTGAATGTCAAACAATGTCAAGATTTTAGCTATTAAAGAAGAAAATTGGTAAAACTGTATTAAATGGAGGCCACCCGATTGTCTCAGACACCTCCTATATTCAGACACTGATATCTTGGACAACCTGTGTGTAATAGTCAGGATTACTGTGAAAATCAAGAGTGAGGCAATATAGTGTGATACACGTTAAAGAAGTTGCATGGTTAATTTGCACTTTTTATTTCACTTCAGGCTTACAATGTACACATTAATGGTTCTTTTCACTGTGGTATTCGATTTTCGGACCTTTATCAATTTAGTGAGCAGGTAGGTTTTTGACATTTCTTTGAATAAAGAATTAATCAACTGATATAACAGACTGTAACAGTTCCCGTAGTGCTATTTGATAGTCCAGGTTTATTGAATTATCTATGATATCCTGAGAATATAACTGCAGTTGAACCTCTGTACAACAGCCCTCTTGGGGACAGAGGAAAGTGACTGTTGCAGAGAGGTGGCTATTATGGGGAGGTAAGGTAAAGGTTAAGTCTGCATATCAGCCAAGCGGCCTATCAGGCTGGAACTTCTGGTTTCGGTAGCATGAAGCGACTAAGAGTATTTCTACTCCCCCCACGATGGAGTTTGATCGTGGGTACTCATTTATACCCCTGGGTGGAGAGAGGCACTGTGAGAGTTAAGTGTCTTGCCCAAGAACATAACATGTGCAATGTCCCCAGCCAGCAATCGCTATCCATTTTCCTGAGGGTGGCCGTTAAGCAGGGGTTGAACTGTATATGTCTTTTATTTTAAGCTGCGCAAAGAATATGGGCCACGGATTACAGCAAAGTTTCCTCCAAGGAAGTTACTGTCCTTGACCCCAGTGCAGGTTGAAGAGAGGCGAGCTCACTTGGAGAAGTATCTACAGGGTATTTGTCAAGATCCTGGGATTGCTTCAAGTTCAATTTTTGTGGGTTTTTTCCTTAATGCTCAAAAGGTATATGTTGTCACAATCATAGCTTTAAGCTTAAACTAATAAGTCTTGTCGACATTATCACTGTGGAAGTAAAACAAAATAACCTGAACTCTTCAAACCTCCCTGAGAAGAGATTTGTTTTGTGAATGAACAAACAAATTGAACATCAAATGAATGAACATGTAAAGATTTTAAATTTGAACTTTATTTGAAAAATTACGTATTTCTGTGGCATAAAAATCCTCATCATCCTCATATCTTCTCATCATCCCAGTAGGTGCATAACGCTGTCGTGCTCTCAGTCCAGCACTGTCTGTTTTGCGCCGTTGCCTTAGCTGCATTCCAGCTCTTCCACCCAGCCATGTTCTTTTCTTTCTCAGCAGTCTTTCTGCGAGTGGTCTTAGGTCTCCCTCTTGCCCTTCGACCTTGTGGCATGTGGCAGTAAATACTTCTCATCACAGTTGCTGTTTTCTTTAGGAGTCATTGAAAGCATCTCCAGAGGATGTTCAACTTGATGTTTATCTGATGAATGGACAGAAGGTTGCATTGACGATTCAGTCTACTGACAGAACAGATGATGTACTTGAGGTAATGCAGCAGTAGCTATGTGTATTCTTTATGGTATGACCCCAGCAGGACTCCCATAAAAAAAGGGACGGGGGTGCTCATCAGGAATTTTAAAAAGAACCCCTAAGAGGTACCAAGATCCTGTTTTGTGAGCGTGGCCCTAAAACAACAGATTATCTCCTGCCATATTTGTTTCTGGCTTAATAATAATAATTGTCGCGGCTAATCACCGTCGCAAAGTACAGCAATGACGCAGCTCAACAAGGTCAAACCGAAAGCATACATTGGCGCCTCTGGCAGCCGCTATACGGTCCATGTGTGACCTTGGAGCACAGCTTACAGCCAGCTGGAATCAGCTGTATGTTTTTTTTTGCTGAGGGGGGAAAACTGGAGAACCCGGAGAAAAACCCTCGAAGCAGAGAAGAGAACCAACACAAACTCAACCCACTTATGGCGTCGGGTCCGGGAATCGAACCCGGGCCACATTGGTGGGAGGCGAGTGCTCTCACCACTGCGCCATCCCTGCTCCCCTTAAAAGGTGCTGCAAAAGCACCTACTGTGGACCCTTTTGAGGAAGAACACCTAAAGGGGTACCAAAACTGCATTTTTAACCCCTAAAAGGTACAATGAGCACCCCCATCCTTTTTATACGGGGTCCCCCCCCCCCCCCCCATAAGACTCAGGCACAATTTTCTGGGACAATTCTGCCCAAGGGGAAAGGTGCAAATATGAGGTTAACCATATGTGAAGCACTAACCCGACAAGGCCAGTCCACAACACTGCAGGCACTCCAGTAAGTCTATGCAAAGTCCAAGGATCAGTTGGTGAGGAAATTGAGAAAAATGAGTTAATAAGACTACTCAATCAACTAGCTAGCCAAGCAGCTGGATAAACATACAAACAGCTCTCAGTTCATACAATATAATCTCTTTCCAGGCATTGATGGCAGAGATTGGTCTTCATGAAGATCTGGTCTACTACTTTGGACTCTTTCTGATCAAAAGAGCAGACGACGGAGAGGCAGCCAGTAAGCTGATTAACTATCAATTCTCCTTACATGTCAAAAGCTTGTCTGAATCATGACCATTCCTGTGTTCTCATGATATGATGCTTTTGCTTGTTACATGTGTGTAGTTGTCAGAAGATTTCAAGACTTTGAAGCACCTTTTCTGACAATCAAGCAAGAAACAGGAACCTGCAGAGTGGCTGTCAGAAAAACGTGAGATACAACTGTTAATTAAATAATATTTCTTGTTTCCTTACAAGACCTGGGTCTCTGGGAGCAGTGCACAGTTTCAGTCACCTCTCGTGAAAAAAAAGAAACCGTTAAAACTCTTTGAAAGAGAAAGTCTTGAAAGTGGTTTCCTCAGCTACAAGTTAATGATGAGCTAATTTGTTGTTTCTGAAGGCTTTGGGATCCAAAAATAGAAGACAAGATCACTCAGGACAGAATAGGAATGAATCTATTGTATGTGCAGGTAAGGGCCTTGCAAATAGGTTATTTTTGTGAAATTAAAGCTGTTGGTCCTGCAGTATTTAACCAAGGCCGATTTCCATACGAAAGATTTTTTTTTTTTGAGCTGGGAATTTTCCTTCTAGGCTAATTGATACAGCTTAATATCAAGCAGTTTTGAAATTAAGCCTGAAAAATATTCAAGCTTGAATGGGACTTAATCTCACAACTGCTTAAGTTCTGTGTATAACTGCGATGATCAATCATGTCTTCATATCTTTCTCCACAGTTCAAATATATGGTTGTTCATGTATTCATTGTATGCTGATCCTAAGTAATGTTGTTGATCGTTTCCAGGCAGTCAGTGATTTAGAGAAAGGTTGGACAGTTGGCTCCAAGGAGGCTCATGCAAAACTGGCAGAACTCAAAAAGAAAGGTGATAAACTTCAGGTGAGACTTTCACGTTATCCATGCACACAGTTCAGGGCTGTCATTAAGGGTTGCAACCTGTAATACCTGCTACGGCTGGCCATGCTTGATTTTCTTTTGATGCTATGGCTGAAATTGCTCGTTGTCAATAGAATTCACCCACAAAGGAACAAAAATGCTATTGGTGTGGAGAACAAGGCTAGCCATACGTGTAGATGACCTATCCTAATATAGTTAGAATCTTAGATCTTTTGAGATTATATATAGCACATGGTCAAAATGACAATTCTTTTCAATGACTGACTAACTCAACGTTGGAGAAAAGTCTGTTTTGTTTATCACAAAATGATTAGTAAGACCTATCCAATATCCTTGAAATTGTGCTTTTTTGGACAAGGAATAGTTCTTATATAATAAAGGTTGTATTTATTTTCAACTTTTATGTGCTTGATAATCGTTACATTGCAAATCGAATGAAAATGGTTGATTTTCAGCACTGTTAGAACTCGTTAGGTTGATGTCTGGACATGAAATTGATAATGTTGTTTTTCTTGGAAATAAATAATATTTGAAGAAAAAAATAGCGTTTTTACATTTACTAAGGCCTACTTACTGTATATGCAGCTGCAGCAGTAGGACAAATTATATTTTAATTTCCAGCTTTAATTTTTGTAGACATTTGCCTGTGCTAAGTTCCACCTGGTTCTTCTTATCTTTAGGATTGGAAGATATTTAATTTTTCTGGCCAGTGTGAAAGATTGCCTAATGTTGTTCATAATCATAATTTATTGTTTTGAATTCTTTTTTCAGTTTTTGCGACTTGCAAGATCACTAAGATTCTACGGATACCTTCAGTTTAAACCTTGCATCACAAATTACCCTGAAGAAGATACAAGAGTTATCATTAGTGTTGGTGACAGAGAACTGAACTTCAGACTTCAAACTCCAGATGTAAGCGAACTGTTCATTAACACACTGTGTGTTGGGTTTATCGAACTACTAACTGAAATGACATTGTGCTGGAAGGATTAGACTATGCTTTTATCATATGATGTGTGGACTTATCCTTGACTGCTTACTCAGTCTGTAGGCACTGCCATTTGTACCAAAGGTGTTTCTTAACAGCATACCCCACTCTATATGCCCCTGTGTCGCCATGTGGATTGGCTAGTTACCAGTAATTGTAATGTTTGTGTACATGGGATGTGTGTTTATCTAAAGATCAGTGGTACAATGTACCTTGGACTCTGAGATGACGGCTAGCTACAGTTTGAGCATGGTAAAGTCCAGGGAGGGAGTAATTCCCCTATAAAAAGGACAAGGCGCACTCGTCGGGAATTTTGAAAAGAACCTCTAAGAGGTGACAAGATCCTTTTTTGGGGCATGGCTTGAAATTTTTTACACCCCTTACAGGTACTGGTAGCTGAACTCTAAAACAACGCATTATCTCCTGTCATAAGTTTTTTGCCTCTTGAAATACGGTACCACAAAAGCTCCTGCTGTTCACCTTTTGAGGCTGAATGCCCTAAGAGATGCCAAAATCACTTTTTTAACCTCTAAAAGTTACGACAAGCACGGGAGTCCCCAGTGAGTCAAAAGTTGGTAAACGAAGCTGCTTTACTTTTCCAATAGTGTGACATGTAATTTAAATATGATATTTATTTTCTTTTGATAATTTTTTTCAAAGCACAAAATACAAGAAGGCAGCTTCAAGGTGACAAGAATGAGGTGTTGGAGAATAACAGCATCGGTGAGTGAATTATATTCTGTTCTTCAAGACTATAACCATTTTTGAAGACTGACCAGCTTCTGGTGCTGTCTATTGATTGTTTGATAGCGAGTATGCAGCCAGTCAGGATGCCAGTTCACCTGATAGTCAGTCAGTGGGTGTCAACTGTCAATTGGGGATAAATAAATTATATATTCAACCAATTTTGCTGTAGTTCTAATGGAATGTTGCAACTGGTCAAAAACTTGTGGGGAGCTGGGAGGATGCAGACTATCCAGCTAGCTACTGACTTTCAAGTGTAGCTGACAAATTAACTTTATGGGTAGTGCTGTTATGGAACATTCTCCAGCTGGTGGTAATAGTACAATGTAGAGGCCTTGAATGGTCAGGCTCTCTGGCTTTAAAGTTCAGTGCTCAATAACACTTTATGAAGGGTCTAACATAGGGTTGGCATACAGTGTCCTAACCAAAGCTAATCTGTGAACCAATTCATCTGCAAACTGGAGGTGCAGGCCTGTAATTGATCAATTAACATAAAATTAACTGTTGTTTAGCTTAAACAGTGATCCAGGCAGCTGCAAGTCTGTTGTAATACGTTAGTATGGGAAGGCTTGGTGTCTCATCAGAGAAAAACATTGTCTTGTCACAGTTTAAATACTTTAGAACACGCCAGGTTTGTGATGATGCCTCTGTAAGCAGGATGGTGGGATGGAGGAACCACTGGTAGCAGGAAGTGTGATAAGCAAGCCTTATTTGAAAAAAAGCAAAGGATAATTTAGCTGGTATTAGTGAGGCCTTCCAAGGGGTAAAAGCAACAAGCGACAACAAGTGACACAGAGATTTCTAGTCAGCGACAAGCGAATTGAACAGCCCACTAAAATTTGACAGCGACACCAGAAGCACTAGAAAAAAGAACGACATTGTCCCTTTTGGACTTTTTGCCTATTTAGAAATTGTATTCTCCTGTCAAGTCTGTACATGTCAGAAACTTGCATGCTCTTTCTTTGAATAAACTAAAAAATCAACCTTGTAGCAACAGCAACATATGACCATGCAGAAAAACGACGGCGACATTTTCTTCGGCTGGTTAGGCGACATCATTACATAAAAGGATGTGACATGGCAACATGACTACCCCCCTTGGAAGGCCTCATAAGTAAGAGTTGTGACGTACAGTAATCCCTTCAAGTTTGTTCTCTGCTAGAGTGACATTAATGAAAATGGAAAACAGGAGGAACACTTGGAACTAGCCTTTGAATATCTCATAAGGAAAGACCAGATGGAATGGATAACAATCTACAGTGATCAGGTATTAACAGTTGAGCCTCAGCTTTGTTCAGTACACCTGCTGTAAGAGGAGACTGAGTCATGGCTACACAGGGAAGAATAGCTCTATTTATACGTATTATTGTAACATATGAAGACATGGTTTCAAGATCATCGCAGTTATACACACAACTTAAGCAGCTGTCAAATCAAAGCCTGAAAAAAACATTCAGGCTTGAACGGGATTCAAACCCATGACCCTTGTGATACTGGTGCAGTGCACTACCAACTGAACTATCAAGCCAACTGAGAGCTGATCAGGTTGTGAGAGTAACATGCAACATATTACAGTGTGACCACCTGAACCAGGCCACCAAGGGAAAAACTAACCAATCAAAATGTAAACTTACTGGTCGCTTTCTTGTGTCAGCAAGTGATAGGGGTCTGTTTGATACAAATTTATAAGTGATATCAACTCCTTTGCATTATGTAGACTCTTAGAGATTCAGTCCTTGACGGCGAATTATCATATAGCTTGAAAACTCATTTTATGACAACAGTTAACTGAAACAGTTGAAAAGTGGACAAAATTTAAGATTGAAACTAAACAATCAACAAATGACAAAGTTTCCTGAGAGGTTCACAGCACTTCCCTCTTTGCCACTTTGCGGAGTTTTTAGTTTTGTTAAGGCTACTGTTTTATGTTGTTGGTTTACTTGAGAATACAGTTTTGGACGTGTTGTTTTCCTCTAGGGATTAACAGAACTTGGTCTGATTGTGTTTTATTTTATTACAGGCAATCCTGTTGAGCCTTTGCCTTCAGAGTATTGTCGATGAAATCCTCAGAATAAAAAACGGAAAACCAATTAAAAGGGTAGGTGACTTACGGACAGTGTTGTGTGACATGTTGAGCTTCGCTTACAGTAGTGTAATGACGTACATGTAACACGTGATATTTTCTCTGTTACCTGTGTATTTTTGTTCTTTGGCCTTATGTCCTGTGATCTGGTGCTAAGCATCTGATGGCATGAGATTCAGGGGTGGATCTAGGGGAAGGGTGCAGGGAGTGTGCCCCCCCTCCCCCTGAGATGAAGCCCTCTTCACATTTGCTTTTAATATTTGTTTACCTCACAGGTCAGTTATGCCATTTCTTAGTGGTGCATCCCCTCCTAAGAAAAATCTTGGATCCACCCCTGAGACTGGGAATGTCCTTTGACCTGCATCCTAAGAGAGAGTCCTTAACTCTATACTGTTGTTCAACCAATTTGTTTCTCAGCCTAAAGATCGTGCAAAGATGAAGAAGGAAGCAAGTCCAGGTTTTGAGCGTACCAATTCTGTGACATCTGATGCATCGACAGAGGTATATAAATTATAAAGCTTCAAGGTGCCTGTGGCACATCTAATCATAAAGAGCCATAGTCGTTTACTACACCAGCTCATACAATGAATATTTACCGTAACCTAGGTTATGGTTTCATCAATTATTTGAAGTTTGGCAGACTGTAGGGTTAGACTGTAGATGTATAGTAGATGACTGTAGATGACTGCAAGTTTCTTTTTGTAATATATTAATGACAAGATGTAAACAACTGTATTTGGCTCTAAAACCATAGGAATGTCCTTGGGTATATACTGAGTAGTTTAAAGTGTAAAATTTGATTTTCGTAAAACAGTACTCAATACATCAGAGTAGAGCGAAGTATATAATGTGGGAGGAAAAACACATTGTAAAATAAACTACAAGTTTGTCCCTACAAGCCTGTTTCGTGGTTGCCCACTCATCAAGGGATGAAACAGGCTTGTAGGGACCACGAAACAGGCTTGTAGGGACGAACTTGTAGTTTATTTGTGTTTTTCCTCCCACATTATATTGAGTAGTTTATACATAAATTAATATATACAAGTAAACAGGAACAGATGATAAATGCATCATGCATATAGTTTTGTGACAATTATCTCACACAAACCCACATGGCCAAACACCCACTGTTTTCTTTACAACTTTATCAGGCCTGGGTAGCTGTTTTAGCTGGTTAACATGTTTGTTTAAATTCTGGAATCAGGGTGACGTAGAACAAGAGAGCAAAACTGTGAATGGTTCAACTTCTCCATCCACAAGTCCAGAAGCTAGACAGAAACAGAGTTCACCGGGAAAACCAAAAACATCCAAACAATCGGCAGTAAGTAATAAAACTTGCCTCACTGTAAGGGTGTGGCAATGGTGGTACCATATTCATGTCCTCGACATGTAACAATATGTATCAAAACTCTAGCTTCAGATAATGGTGAATAGTGAATGTCTGAGACAATTTTTGCATCTCATAAGCCTTATATTACAAAAGCCACTTTGTGCAAAAGTGTACAGTCTGTCTTTAATCAGCACTTTTTTTATCTTCTTTCTTTTATCTTCTCTTTCCTGGTCTTATCTTCAAACTAGCCTGCCAGCAGGCTCACGTTAGAGCACAAGCACGCGTGGCGTAGCCACGAGCACAAAATCGAGCGGCGAAGCCGCGAGACGAGAATCACTTTCTTGGCGCCTCTTCGCTAGACTCTTTCCCGCTGGATCGCTTTGCTCTTCGCCGCTCGCGCGCGTGACTCAAAGGTGAGCCTGCTCGCAGGCTATCTTCAAACTTACTGCCAGCACACAAGCTGTGATTGACAAGATTAGTTAGGACTGATGATGATGATGACGACGGTGACGATGACGATGAAGATGATGATGATGATTTTCTTCGTTCTTGTAAACAGGGTAAAGGACAATCACCCAAACCGGCAACTGCTCCGTCAAGTAATGCTGCCATGACAACAAACAAGGTGTTTGAAGGGATTGGAGACGACGACCTTTGAACTTTGAGCTTGTTGAAAGGTTACATGGTTAGAGTAATATGACTTCTAGCTTTTATATTTTATAAGTCAGGCTTTCATTTTATATTGAAAAAATTATGTATTATATAATAATGGTAGATTTGTTGAGAGCCAATCAGGCAAAAGATAAAAGTGTTTAAAATTACCTGTGTGAAGCTATTGATTGCACTGAATGTTATAAATCACTGTATTTTCTTCGCACCGCTATAGCCATCTGAACAATTAAACCAAAGCCTATGTTCAAAGTCTGACGATTAGGGGAAACAAATATTGATCACAACATGTATGGCATTTGTTGAGGTGGTGAGAGGCGGTCTTTGCACGCAGTTTATGATTTTGGATCAAAATGGTGAAATAATTGTGCTAATTTTTACTATTCTTAATTTTCACGACAAATTTATGTACGTTAAGCGCAGATGCATTTGAGGTCAATTGCAGATTCTTTCAAAATATTATTCTGGGAAATTTACCAAATTATGTTTATTGTTAAAAATTGTGGCAAGAATTTGTTTAAGTCTGGAACAAATCAGTTACAATTATTATAATAATATAGATTAAACTCAGGGGTTCGTTTTTTATGATGGTAGAATGTGACACCCTAAGAAACAGCTAGAAAAACAAGATTTATGTGGCTTTAAAACAGAAGTTTCTATTATTAGGCTAAATATATTTTAATTACTCGTTTTCAGTCTTGTGGTGAACGTTTTGTACCCAATTATATTTTACATTTTGTGTGAGGTTTTGAAGATAAATAGGGTTGATGTTATTAGTGACTGCAGGGCTCTATAAAAGGAAATTTCTGATTGTACCATTTCTCATCTCCAGCCGGCTGGACCGGTCAATTTGTAGAAATGGTTTTAGGTGAATAGATGCTAGCTTAGCCAGCTGTTTCAGTTAAGGTGGAAGCCAGAAAACGTTGGAGTTTTGGCAGCTTGAGCTCATGAAATGAAATGGCACTGAGTTTCTTTCGTTCTTGCAAAATGGGCACCCATCACTTCGTCTCACCAAAAACCTTGTTCTTTTTGACTTGTCAAACTCAGATAAATTTCTATTCTGTTGGCATTATACTTCAATGTTTGCAAGGGTCACTGACAGTGCAAGCTATTAAGGAGCTTAAGCAATGACGACGGCGACCCCGAGGACAACGCCTAGTAAAAAATGAATTCTATTTTACCTTTGATTTTCGCTATTGTCTAAATCTGTTTAGTGCGCCTATTGGTCTGAAAACTTGCTCAAGCTAAATATGTAACGCTAGCGTTCGATTCCAAATGAAAATACGAAAAATTAGTCGCCGTCGTTTGCGTTTTCCAAAATACGCAGAACATATTTCACGTTGTTGTTGTGCAGAGGACGGCTGAGAATTTTACAAAGATTTATAACGCACGTGCGCAGCTATTCTACTCATAAACCTTTTGTTTTGTGACGTTCTCGTTGCCGTTTGCTTAAGCTCCTTACTAAGGGGTTTGGAGACAAGTGCTTCCCAAGAAAGTTGTGTAAAATTATGTCCCACTCAATAATTGACTGTATTTGAAATATTTCGTCAATATAACCACTGCTTTAAAAAAAGAAAAAAATAAATAAATAACAAATCATTGCGATTATTTGCCATGACTGTTGGCTGTCGCATTCAATGCTTGTAAGGCCTGTGTAACAGGGAACAATCACGAGACTGTGTTGATAACAAAATCGTAGCTCGTTAATGAAACTCAGTTTTTACGTCTTGAACGGTGTAATGTTTGAAAAATTAGAATTTAAATAGTGAGCATTTTTTGGCATGCTTTTTTAGCTAGTTTAGTGGTTGGTGACCATTCTTTTCTCTTTGGTATGATTATGATTTTGTAATAATTATAGTGTAATATTATTGACACGATCATGTGATAGAGGAGGACTTAAAGCTAACTAATGTATGTGTTAAACTGTGCCTTTCGTGCACGTGATTTTAGTGATTTTTTTTCTGTTGCTGCTGTTAAGGGTAATTATAGTTTTCCATATTGGAAGAGTTTGTGTGTTCTTACATCTTAAACCATTTGTAGTCCGAAGGTGTTAGCTTTTCACTGTTATCATTTGTTTTATTATCATTGTATTTCAGTGAAACAGCGTGTTACTACCACTTATCTAGAAATTATTTACATTGAAATGAGGGCTTATGGATAGTACACTGGGCAGAAATTAGGGAACTTGAGCAAACCATAACGTTAAAAAAAAAATTGCCAAAGAAAAGATTTATTGAAAGCAACAGCTTTGTATGTGCGTTATAATTCTTGGTGAATTCCTTGGGTGTCGTCCACATTACGCCGGAGGAATTTTAAAACGCAGCTTTATTTCTCCAGTGAGGCCTACGGTCCACACTAATCCGTCACGGAAACCGAGCTTTTCGAAAACGCTCTTCAAACCGGAGAAATTTGAAAACGCCGGCTTTTCGTTTTCGTGTGGACAGAAAACATTTTGAAACGGAGCTTTTTTAAAACGATTACCTCACGATAATCGTGTGATTTTCCTGCTCGAGTGTTTTTCAAACACAAATCCAATATTACGGGGCTCGTACGGGTCCTGGAAAACCTGGAAAGTCCTGGAAGTTTATTGTGGCCTTTTCCAGGTCTGGAAAGGCCTGGAAAAGGGCTACTGGTCCTGGAAAGTTCTGGAAATCTGTTAAACTCAAGTAGAAAAATATGAAATTTATGGCAGACAGCAAGGAGAATTAACATTAAGATCTTGGGAGTGAAAGGGTTAATGTGAATTTTAGAGTCCTGGAAAAATCAATCGGCGTCCTGGAAACGTCCTGGAAAAGTCCTGGAAATTTGTTTTTGAAAAAGGGTACGAACCCTGTATTACCGGTGATTGTTGCGTTTTTACATTTCTCCGGCGTAGTGGGGACGGAAAACATTTGATGCGTTTCCAAAGTGAAAACACCGTTTTCAAATTCCTCACGCGTTGTGTGGACCGGGGTTTAGCCATCCTTTGCAAAACGACATGCAATGACCAAATTCTTATTATTTTAGAAAGCGCGAACCAGGAAGGGTAATTTTTCTTGTTTCTAAAAGGTTGATGGCCTTGACACAGACAAATCTAAAAGACCATATGGTTGCTTAACATCTCTTATTTTAGCCCATTACACAAGCAAAACTGCATTATGTGCCAAAGGGAACCTTGTAATCTCTAGCTTGAAAAGCGGTTTAAAGTTTAATTAAACAGGAAAAACATTTACATCTTGATCTATTTTTGTATGTCATAATTTTACTTGTTTGTCTATTATTACGACAGAAGACACTTTGCTTTGCTGTAAACTTGTCAAGGCAGAGAAAAATAAACAATAATTTGCCAAGTTTTTGTCGTTATTAGTTTATTTTAACATAAAGTTAACATTCCAGCTGTTTTTTTGCGCGGTCAGAATTCACTTTGGGGAAAAAGTAATGACCTCGCGCCTACATACCCGCGTGAGTAGTTATGGAATTATTCTGGGAGTCACAATCAACAAAGCTTTGGTGGAAAGTCATTAAACAGAAAGAAAACACCATTTGTTGTTTATCAACTGGTCGTTTATTGTATATTCCTAATGGTCCCTTAAGCCCTAGCGCCGCCACCTAGGCGACAGGCCATGAGTGTTCAATATGGCGAGCTCACTAGCCTGTGAACAGGTTCCGGCTGGAAGGGTCTGACTGCGGTTGAAAGGGCCAAAAGGAAGTGGCCGAGGGGCAAATGGGGTGGACATTAGGGCGTCTCTCTCCCCTTCCCCCATCCTGGACTACAGAGCCTGTTCACAGGCTACAAGCTCACTTAATTATTCATTGTGGTACAGTAGAACCCCGCCTTACGATCACCTCGTTATTGGGGCCACTTTTTTTGTCCCAGCGAAACGCCCACACATTTTCTAAAAAGAAAACCCCTTTAATTTAAAATGCGGCCAACCCGTTAATACGGCCAACGGCCACTTTTAGAAAACATGTACCGTGTTTCTATCGAGTATTAGTATAGATCCACTAGCGTTCTATCACGAAAGCCGCTCTCTGATTGGCTACGATACTCACTATCTATTCTGTGATAGATAGTGAGTAGCAGTGTAGCGTAGCAGTGTACAAAATGATGGCCGCTTCTTGGCGTTTTCGCAGTGTCTGTGAAGAGGATTTCGATAAAGTTTCGAACGACTAGTAGATTTATACTAAAACAATTAGATTATTTGCTTCACTTTTATGCGTGATAGTTGACGAGGGCACAGCCGATAGAAATCTCGTGAAAGTTTGGGAGAACTCAAAAAAGCTGTGGAAACACTCGCCTGCGGCTCGTGCTCCCACAGCATTTCTCGTTCTCCCAAACTTCCCCTCGTGTTTCTATTAAACAATTAGATCATTCGCTCTCGATTTCAATCGGGTTTTAGTAGAATTCTACTAGTATACTAATGCAAATGCTGTAATCTGATTCGCTGAACCATTGAACACTATCAGCCATTAGTGTGCAGTGGCTGGAGGTCGTCTAGGAAATGACGACGTTTTTTTCGTTTTTCCAAAGTTTTGGAGAAAAATTTTAATGCAAATGGATAATTAAATTCCTGAGAAGTCTAAACGAAGGACATTTAGGCTTTCTTGACTTTTCAAAAAGTTGAAATTATTGAAAAAACTAATGCGCACCACACACAATTTCAATTTTAAATGACGATTCAATCCGAGCGATCTTTTTCAGGCACAAAGTTTAATAATACGTCAAGAAATAATTGGAAATCGTTATTTGAAGTAAACTTTGGTAAGAATTTTACTAAAACAATTAGATTATTCGCTCTCGATTTCTACGAGGTAATAGTTGATGAGGCCTTCGGCCTCATCAACTATCGCCTCATAGAAATCTCGAGCTCGTAATTTAATTGTTAAATAGTTGACGAGGGCGCGGCCCGAGTCAACTATCATGCATAGAAATCGAGAGTGAATAATCTAATTGTTTTAAAGATTGAAGCGCAGCCAGGATGAGACATAATCAAAATTACAATAAAAACGTTCGCTGGCTAAACATTTCAAAAAATAACATGAGCTTTCGCCTGTCGATCTACAGCCTTTAACGGATAAAAAATGGAATGCAAAATGGGAAAATATATGCAAGAAAAGGCGAGATGAAAATAATAAGAAGGAAAAAAGCAAATTTAATGTGTAGATTAGGTGACTTGTTTAAAAAGAATACCACACTGGTTTAGAGTCGACTTAGAGTTATTGTCAGCATGCTTGGTAGCAGTGTGCCAAGCCTCCAAAGTTTTTCTAATGCGAAAAGAGCCTTTGTCGATGACACTAGAATTATCAAAATCTACGCGATGATCGAATGACCATGCATGTTTCGTAATGTTTGATCCATTAGCACATGTTTTTACATTCCTGATATGTTCTTTCTTACGAGTTTCAAAACACCGGCCGGTTTCGCCTACATAACACCAATCGCAATCGGCACATGGTATTTTATAAATCACGTTCGGTTGATGGTCAATTGATGGGGGAATTTGGGAGAAGGAAATTCTTGTTGCAAAGTCTTTAAGGGCCCATTAACTGATCTTTTTGAGCCGTTGCTAGGGAAAATTTATTCTCATATAACCTCGTCATTTTAAGTTACTTCAGAGTTATTTTCATGTGTTCTAACTTTTTCATGATCAGCAACACTAGTGATGACGTCATCAGGCCCCGCCCATGGTCATGTGACTAATACTGAAAAAACGCAAAGGCTCCCAGGCAAATTACGTTATCGCAATTTTTTTCATTGATTTAATATTTTAATTTAAATCCTCATTACCCTATGCATAGATTTTGTTTCATTTCTAAAAGGTCAGATTTTGAGAGAATTTCAAAATATTAAAAAGTTCGTAATTTTCTGAAAAAAGCATGATTTTGAAAAAGGAATGCATAGCTATGTTTCCAACGTTGGCTTTAATCGAAATCCGTCAAAAAAAGGCAGGATTTAAGGAAAAACCGCGTTTCCTTTAGCATTTAAAGAAACCGGAAGTGCGCCCGATATATATTGGAAGTTACCCTATCAGCGCGTGCGCAGTTTCCACTACCAGCACACTTCGGTAAGATCAAACAAAGCCACACGGAGTTAGTTTTTCTCTTTCTATTGCTCTTGTTTTTCTGTCTTTCTCTTATTTTGTCTTCGCTTGTACTTTTTTACTTTGCATTTTGTGAAACACAAAGAAAAACATCTAAGATGTGAGCGAATTTGAAAGTTATTGATTTATTTTTATTTTCTGCGCTCAGGCTGACGTAAGTAACCGGAAGTGAAATTTCACCTCCTTAGCAACGCGCGGGAGCGCGCGCATAAATCGGTTAATGGGCCCTTAATGGCTTATTTGCAACTTGCATGTCGTACCTACGAAGAATTCTTGTTAGCTAGTGGTTGCGTGACACCATTGATGAAGGGAAGGAGAACAGAACTGTTAGGATTCTCTTGAGGCGCAGCCCATTTAAAAAACATGCAAACCAATTCTTCAGGTGTGGGGATGGCGTGCGTCGGTGGTTTGGAAAATTTCCCCTTTAAGGTGTTGGAGGTAACATAGGAGGGATAGTTATTGGCTCGTAGAGCATCAGTGACATGGTTGATTTCAGTATTTTTCCCTTGCCATGTACTAGGGAGTTTAATTGCGCGGTGTAATAGGGTCTCAGCTGTGCTAATCTTGTGGCGTTTGTCATGGTGAGAAGATCGTGAAGTAATTGTGTTATCCTTGTGGGAAACCAAAGTATCTAAGAAAGCGATCTGTTGGTCAGATTCCTTCTCAATAGTGAATGAGATGTGTGCATCGATGGAATTAAGTGTAGTATGAAAGGAGTTGACAGCATTCCTTTTAATGATACAAAAGCTATCATCCACATAGCATTTCCATACTTAAGGTATAAATTCACCCTCTGTGATAAGTCTGTTAACTCCTCTAGCTGTTCTTTATTTTGTTTAAGTTGTTCAGTTCAAGTTCAAATTCAAAATTGAAAATACTCGCTAAGTTCACTTTTAGACTGTGATAATTGTCTTAACTGCGCCTCAACAATTGCCGTTAATAACCAATTCTGTCATTATCACAATCTTTTAGGTATGTACAACAATTTATCATATACCCTAACAAAATTACCATACAACAAACTACGCGTGGTCCGTCATGAAACGACGAGCCAAAGCCAACTGAAGCTAACCTAACAGTTCCCTTTTCTAAAGTAAACATATGTAAATGTACCAGACAACATCTTTGTTCCTATGGCCTACCCTAATTCATTAGCTTCGCATGTACCTCTACACCTTTGGGGTGCCCCACAATGTCAACCTTGCCTAAATACCTTAACGCGAACGCACTCATAATCTATGATTACTTCTAGTATTAATAGGTGCATGAAGTAGAGAAGTGAATCAGTGTCGTGGTTACAGCCATCAGTCTTGAGGGTTTATTTCGCCAAACATGCTTGGCTCTGGTGGTTTCTCGTCAAACCACACCGGATTAATTTCTTTGCCCTTTTCGAAGTGCTCTTTCTTGTGATCTTCATCCAGAGACTGAAACAGGCACCCTTGGAGGAGAATACGTGGCGAACGAATGATTTCTCTCACCTTCTTCTCCAGCTCGGCTGCGGTTTCTGCGTCCATGCTCTCAAGAGTGTTAAGCCTGGGCTCGAAATAAACCGGTAGTGATCGCGACTTGAGCGCTTCCGCTAGAGACTGCAACAATCCCAGGATGTTGTTTTCTCGCTCCGACTTCTTCCAATCGCTACCGGTCTTATCCAAAGTGTAGAAGAGAACGGTTTTCACATGGTAGCTGATGAGACCCTTTGGCTTGCTTAAGAATTTTCGTCGAATGGCTTTGATGATGATCAAGCATATCTTGGGTTCTGGAGGAATGGCGTTGACGCACTCTCTCTCCAACCCTGAATAAGAGATCCTCCAGACTGTCAGGTTTGTTTCTTTAGATTCCCATGACTTGGCTACTACAGAACACCTGTATTACGGAGAGATATGAGTTAGTCTCCTTCACATGGATCAACTACATTTATAATTAGGCTCCGGAAGAAAACAAAATGTTACTCAATTTGAGCGCGGGAAGCCTTCACGAAAACATTAAGAAATGGTCTAGTAAGTTTCGAGGTATTTACATGCATGCGTCGGGTGATAACGATTTTTGAAAGTCCAAATTCCCTGAACAGGATCATGGCTTCACAACCAGGAATGTATTATTCCCAGGAGGTACTCCTGTTCTTAATTAAACTACATAATAACTGTCCCACGACCGCATTTTGGATGTGATGCATTGATCGATAACCAAGATGGTGCCCCGCCATGAGTTTGTAAAATTATCTGATATCCAGTAAGTGCGAGTAAAATAATTGTTTTGTGTGA